>NC_052333.1:10574185-10759185 GCF_016432855.1 Salvelinus namaycush | reverse complement strand
TTGGCAGCAGCACTGTAGACTACTTCCTCACCGACCTAAACCCAGAGTCTCTCAGAGCCTTCACAGTCAGCCCACTAACACCTCTCTCAGACCACAGTAAAATCACAGTGTATCTGAGAAGAGCAGAACCCAACCATGAAGCATCACGGCCCAATAAATTACATGGTACTAAACAAGCCTATAGATGGAGTGCAAACAGTACAGACATCTACCAAAAAGCAATTAGTAGCCAAAAAATACAATCTCTCCTGGACAACTTTTTAGCTTTAACATTCTCCTTCAGCAATGAAGGTGTAAATTTGGCCGTTAGAAACATAAACTTTATATTTGACAAATTAGCCTCCTTGGCTAATCTAAAGAAGCATAAGAGCAAACCAAAAATAACAGATAATGAAAAATGGTTTGATAATGATTGCAAAAATCTAAGAAAGTCATTGAGAAATATATCTAATCAAAAACACAGAGAACCAGACAACAAAAATATACGCCTTCAATATGGGGAAACACTGAAGCAATACAAACGCACCCTAAGAACAAAAAAGGAACAGCACATTAGAAATCAACTGGTTGGAATTGAGGAATCCATAGAATCAAACCACTTCTGGGAGAATTGGAATAAATTAAACAAACCTCATCATGAGGAATTGGCTATCCAAAATGGGGATATGTGGAGAAATCACTTTGCAAACCTCTACAGCAATATAACAAAGAGCCCAGAACAAAAAGATATACAAGAAAAATTACAAATCCTTGAATTAGCAGTCAAAGACTATCAGAATCCTGTAGATACCCCAATTACAGAAGAAGAATTATTGGAAAAACTATGCAATCTCCAACCCAAAAAGGCCTGTGGTGCTGATGGTATTTTAAATGAAATGATCAAATATACAGACCACAAATTCAAATTGACTATACTCAAACTCTTCAACATTATCCTCACTGCAGGTATTTTCCCCGATATTTGGAACCAGGGATTGATCACACCAATCTATAAAAATGGAGACAAATTTGACCCAAATAATTACAGAGGAATTTTCGTTAACAGCAACTTGGGGAAAATTCTCTGCAGTATTATAAATAGCAGACTACATCATTTCCTTGACGAACACAACGTCCTGAGCAGAAGCCAGATTGGATTTCTAAAAAATTATCGTACAACAGACCACATTTACACCCTCCACACTCTAATTGATAAACAAGTTAACCAAAACAAAGGCAAAATCTACTCGTGTTTTGTAGATTTCAAGAAAGCATTTGATTCAATTTGGCACGAAGGTCTTTTTTATAAACTAATAGAAAGTGGTATTGGAGGGAAAACATATGATTTTATTAAATCAATGTACACTAAAAACAAATGTGCGGTTAAAATTGGCAACAAGCAAACAGACTTCTTCTCTCAGGGGCGGGGAGTGAAACAGGGCTGCCCAATAAGTCCAACATTATTTAACATCTACATTAATGAATTGGCAAAAACATTAGAAGAATCGGCAGCACCTGGTATCACCCTACACAACACTGAAATCAAGTGTCTGCTGTACGCAGATGACCTGGTGCTGCTGTCTCCCACTAAAGAGGGGTTACAGCAGCACCTAGATCGTCTTCACAGGTTCTGTCAGACCTGGGCTCTGACCGTTAACCTAAAAAAAACTAATATAATGATATTCCAAAAAAGGTCGGGAAATAAGGATGACAAATATAAATTCTATTTGGACACAGTTCTATTAGAACACACCAAAAACTACACATATCTAGGACTAAATATCAGCAACACAGGTAGCTTTCACATGGCTGTGAATGAGCTGAGAGACAAAGCAAGAAGAGCATTCTATGCCATTAAAAGGAACATCAAAATTGAAATTCCAATTAGAATCTGGCTCAAAATTTTTCAATCAGTTATAGAACCAATTGCTCTATATGGCAGTGAAGTATGGGGTCCACTCTCTAATAATGAATTCACCAAATGGGACAAACATCCAACTGAAATATTGCATGCAGAGTTTTGCAAGACTGTATTGCAAGTACAAAGAAAAACTCCAAATAACGCATGTAGGGCAGAATTGGGCCAATACCCCCTCCTCATTCGAATAGAAAAAAGAGCCATCAAATTTTACAACCATCTAAAAACAAGTGACCCTAAAACATTCCATCACACAGCTCTACAATGTCAAGAGATGAAACCAGAGAAGAGTCCCCTCAGCCAGCTGGTTCTGAGGCTCAGTTCACCAACCCAAACCAACCCCATAGAGCCTCGGGACAGCCCTCAGAAAATCTGGCCCAACCAAATCATCACAAAACAAAAAGAAAAATATATCACCTATTGGAAAGACACCACAAAAAATCAAAGTAAACTTCAATGCTATTTGGCTCTAAACAGACAGTACATGGTGGCAGACTATCTGACCACTGTGACTGATAGAAAACTGAGGAAAACATTGACTAGGTACAGACTCAGTGAGCACCGTCTTGCTATAGAGACCGGTCGTCACAGACAAACCTGGCTGCCCAGAGAGGACAGGCTGTGCTCACTCTGCTCCAGGGGAGAGGTAGAGACAGAGGTGCATTTCCTACTACACTGTGACAAATACTCAGACCTAAGAGCATATTTCTTTCCCAAAATTATAACTCAATACAAAGAATTTGAAACTATAAAAGATGAAGAAAAAATCAAATATTTATTGGGTGAAAAGCCTAAATGTGCAGTTTTGTGCATTTAGCTTAGTTTTGTTTTGTCTTTCATACCAGGTCATATGTCTTCTCAAGTCATGTTGACACGGTTCTACTACCATTGATTTAATGTATTGTTCTGATTAATATTGTTGTTGTAGTTGTTGTTAATGGTGATCCCATGTCCACTACTACTAGTATTATTACTGTTGGTCCCACCATTTATTTATATATAAATCTATATATATTTTGTATATATATACATATATATTTTATTTTTATTTTTCGATATGTATACTTTGACAATGTAAGTAATAATGAACTTGCCATGTCAATAAAGTCAATTGAATTGAAATTGAGAGAGAGAGAGCGAAAGAGATGAGAGAGAGAGAGAGAGAGAGCGAAAGAGATGAGAGAGAGAGAGAGAGAGAGAGCGAAAGAGATGAGAGAGAGAGAGAGAGAGAGAGAGCGAAAGAGATGAGAGAGAGAGAGAGAGAGAGAGAGAGCGAAAGAGATGAGAGAGAGAGAGAGAGAGAGAGAGCGAAAGAGATGAGAGAGAGAGAGAGAGAGAGAGCGAAAGAGATGAGAGAGAGAGAGAGAGAGAGAGCGAAAGAGATGAGAGAGAGAGAGAGAGAGAGAGCGAAAGAGATGAGAGAGAGAGAGAGAGAGAGAGCGAAAGAGATGAGAGAGAGAGAGAGAGAGAGCGAAAGAGATGAGAGAGAGAGAGAGAGAGAGCGAAAGAGATGAGAGAGAGAGAGCGAAAGAGATGAGAGAGAGAGAGCGAAAGAGATGAGAGAGAGAGAGAGAGAGAGCGAAAGAGATGAGAGAGAGAGCGAAAGAGATGAGAGAGAGAGAGAGAGAGAGAGAGAGCGAAAGAGATGAGAGAGAGAGAGAGAGAGAGCGAAAGAGATGAGAGAGAGAGAGAGAGAGCGAAAGAGATGGGAGACGAGAGAGAAAGCGAGAGAAAGCAAGAGAAAGCGAAAGGGATGAGAGAGAGAGGAAAGCGAAAGGGATGAGAGAGAGAGAAAGCGAGAGAGAGATCGCGAAAGAGATGAGAGAGAGAGAAAGCGAGAGAGAGAGCGAGAAAGAGATGAGAGAGAGAGAGAGAGAGAGCGAAAGAGATGAGAGAGAGAGAGCGAAAGAGATGAGAGAGAGAGAGAGAGAGAGCAAAAGAGATGAGAGAGAGAGAGAGAGAGAGCAAAAGAGATGAGAGAGAGAGAGAGAGAGCGAAAGAGATGAGAGAGAGAGCAAAAGAGATGAGAGAGAGAGAGAGAGAGCGAAAGAGATGAGAGAGAGAGCGAAAGAGATGAGAGAGAGAGAGAGCGAAAGAGATGAGAGAGAGAGAGAGCGAAAGAGATGAGAGAGAGAGAGCGAAAGAGATGAGAGAGAGAGAGAGAGAGCGAAAGAGATGAGAGAGCGAAAGAGATGAGAGAGAGAGAGAGCGAAAGAGATGAGAGAGAGAGAGAGCGAAAGAGATGAGAGAGAGAGAGAGCGAAAGAAAGCAAAAGATGAGAGAGAGAAAGCAAAAGAGATGAGAGAGAGAGAAAGCGAGAGAGAGAGCGAGAAAGAGATGAGAGAGAGAGAGAGAGAGCGAGAAAGAGATGAGAGAGAGAGAGAGAGAGCGAGAAAGAGATGAGAGAGAGAGAGCGAAAGAGATGAGAGAGAGAGAGAGAGCAAAAGAGATGAGAGAGAGAGAAAGCGAAAGAGATGAGAGAGAGAGAAAGCGAAAGAGATGAGAGAGAGAAAGCGAAAGAGATGAGAGAGAGAAAGCGAAAGAGATGAGAGAGAGAGAGATAAAGCGATAGAGATGAGAGAGAACGCGAAAGAGATGGGAGAAGAGAGCGAAAGAGATGAGAGAGAGAGAGAGAGAGAAAGCGAAAGAGATGAGAGAGAGAAAGCGAAAGAGATGAGAGAGAGAGAAATGGGAGACAGAGAGAGATGGGAGACAGAGAGAGATGGGAGACAGAGAGAGAGCGAAAGAGATGAGAGAGAAAGAGAGAGCGAAAGAGATGAGAGAGCGAAAGAGATGAGAGAGAGAGAGAGCGAAAGAGATGAGAGAGAGAGAAAGCAAAAGATGAGAGAGAGAGAAAGCAAAAGAGATGAGAGAGAGAGAAAGCGAAAGAGATGAGAGAGAGAGAGAGAGAGAGAAAGCGAAAGAGATGAGAGAGAGAAAGCGAAAGAGATGAGAGAGAGAGAAAGCGAAAGAGATGAGAGAGAGAGAGATGGGAGACAGAGAGAGATGGGAGACAGAGAGAGAGAGATGGGAGACAGAGAGAGAGAGAAAGTGAGAGAGCGAAAGAGATGAGAGAGAAAGAGAGAGCGAAAGAGATGAGAGAGCGAAAGAGATGAGAGAGAGAGAGAGCGAAAGAGATGAGAGAGAGAGAAAGCAAAAGATGAGAGAGAGAGAAAGCAAAAGAGATGAGAGAGAGAGAAAGCGAAAGAGATGAGAGAGAGAGAGAGAGCGAAAGAGATGAGAGAGAGAGAGAGAGCGAAAGAGATGAGAGAGAGAGAGAGCGAAAGAGATGAGAGAGAGAGAGAGCGAAAGAGATGAGAGAGAGAGAGCGAAAGAGATGAGAGAGAGAGAGAGAGAGCGAAAGAGATGAGAGAGAGAGAGAGCGAAAGAAAGCAAAAGATGAGAGAGAGAAAGCAAAAGAGATGAGAGAGAGAGAAAGCGAGAGAGAGAGCGAGAAAGAGATGAGAGAGAGAGAGAGAGCGAGAAAGAGATGAGAGAGAGAGAGCGAGAAAGAGATGAGAGAGAGAGAGAGAGCGAGAAAGAGATGAGAGAGAGAGAAAGCGAAAGAGATGAGAGAGAGAGAGAAAGCGAAAGAGATGAGAGAGAGAGAAAGCGAAAGAGATGAGAGAGAGAGAAAGCGAAAGAGATGAGAGAGAGAGAAAGCGAAAGAGATGAGAGAGAGAAAGCGAAAGAGATGAGAGAGAGAGAGATAAAGCGATAGAGATGAGAGAGAAAGCGAAAGAGATGAGAGAGAGAGAAAGCGAAAGAGATGAGAGAGAGAGATGGGAGACAGAGAGAGATGGGAGACAGAGAGAGAGATGGGAGACAGAGAGAGAGAGAGAAAGTGAGAGAGCGAAAGAGATGAGAGAGAAAGAGAGAGAGCGAAAGAGATGAGAGAGAAAGAGAGAAAGCGAAAGAGATGAGAGAGAAAGAGAGAAAGCGAAAGAGATGAGAGAGAAAGAGAGAAAGCGAAAGAGATGAGAGAGATAAAGCGAAAGAGATGAGAGAGAAAGAGAGAAAGCGAAAGAGATGAGAGAGATAAAGCGAAAGAGATGAGAGATGAGAGAGAAAGCAAGAGAGATGGGAGATGAGAGAGATGGGAGATGTGAGAAAGCAAAAGAGATGAGAGAGAGCGAAAGCGAAAGAGATGAGAGAGAGCGAAAGCGAAAGAGATGAGAGAGAGAGAAAGCGAAAGAGATGAGAGAGAGAGAAAGCGAAAGAGATGAGAGAGAGAGAACGCGAAAGAGATGAGAGAGAGAGAAAGCGAAAGAGATGAGAGAGAGAAAGCAAAAGAGATGAGAGAGAGAAAGCAAAAGAGATGAGAGAGAGAAAGCAAAAGAGGAGAGAGAAAGCGAAAGAGATGAGATGGGAGACGAGAGAGAGAGAAAGTGAGAGAGCGAAAGAAAGCAAAAGATGAGAGAGAAAGAGAAAGAGATGAGAGAGATAAAGCGAAAGAGATGGGAGATGAGAGAGATGGGAGATGTGAGAAAGCGAAAGGGATGAGAGAGAGGAAAGCGAAAGAGATGAGAGAGAGAGAAAGCGAAAGAGATGAGAGAGAGAGATGGGAGACGAGAGAGATAGGAGAGAGAGAGAAAGCAAAAGATGAGAGAGAGCGAAAGCAAAAGAGATGAGAGAGAGAGCGAGAGAGAGAGAAAGCGAAAGAGATGAGAGAGAGAGCGAGAGAGAGAGAAAGCGAAAGAGATGAGAGAGAGAGAGAGAAAGCGAAAGAGATGAGAGAGAGAGAGAGAAAGCGAAAGAGATGAGAGAGAGAGAGAGAAAGCGAAAGAGATGAGAGAGAGAGAGAGAAAGCGAAAGAGATGAGAGCGAGAGAGAGAAAGCGAAAGAGATGAGAGAGAGAGAGAGAAAGCGAAAGAGATGAGAGAGAGAAAGCGAAAGAGATGAGAGAGAGAAAGCGAAAGAGATGAGAGAGAGAGAGAGAAAGCGAGAGAGATGGGAGATGAGAGAAAGCGAAAGGGATGAGAGAGAGAGAAAGCGAAAGGGATGAGAGAGAGAGAAAGCGAAAGGGATGAGAGAGAGAGAAAGCGAAAGGGATGAGAGAGAGAGAAAGCGAAAGGGATGAGAGAGAGAGAAAGCGAAAGGGATGAGAGAGAGAGAAAGCGAAAGGGATGAGAGAGAGAGAAAGCGAAAGGGATGAGAGAGAGAGAAAGCGAAAGGGATGAGAGAGAGAGAAAGCGAGAGAGAGAAAGCAAAAGATGAGAGAGAGAGAAAGAGATGAGAGAGAGAAAGCGAAAGAGAGTGAAAGAGAGAGAAAGCGAAAGAGATGAGAGAGAGAGAAAGCGAAAGAGATGAGAGAGAGAGAAAGCGAAAGAGATGAGAGAGAGAGATGGGAGACGAGAGAGAGAGACGAGAGAGAGAGACGAGAGAAAGCGAAAGTGATGAGAGAGAGAAAGCAAAAGAGATGAGAAAGAGAAAGAGATGAGAAAGCGAAAGCAAGAGAGAGATGAGAGAGAAAGCGAGAGAAAGAAAGTGAAAGAGGGGAGAGAAAGCGAAAGAGATGAGAGATGGGAGAGAGAGAGAGAGAGAGAAAGTGAGATAGCGAAAGAAAGTGAAAGATGAGAGAGAAAGAGAGAAAGGGAAAGAGATGAGAGAGAGATGGGAGACAGAGAGAAAACGAGAGAAAAAAGAAAGCAAAAGATGAGAGAAAGAGAGACAGCGAAAGAGATGAGAGTTGAGAGAGACAGCGAAAGAGATGAGAGTTGAGAGAGACAGCGAAAGAGATGAGAGAGAGAGACGAGAGAGAGAGACGAGAGAAAGCGAAAGTGATGAGAGAGAGAGACGAGAGAGAGAGACGAGAGAAAGCGAAAGTGATGAGAGAGAGAAAGCGATAGTGATGAGAGACAAAGCTAAAGTGATGAGAGAGAGAAAGCAAAAGAGATGAGAAAGAGAAAGAGATGAGAAAGCGAAAGCAAGAGAGATGAGAGAGAAAGCGAGAGAAAGAAAGTGAAAGAGGAGAGAGAAAGCGAAAGAGATGAGAGATGGGAGACAGAGAGAGAGAGAGAGAGAAAGTGAGATAGCGAAAGAAAGCAAAAGATGAGAGAAAGAGAGAAAGCCAAAGAGATGAGAGAGAGAGAGAAAGTGAGATAGCGAAAGAAAGCGAAAGATGAGAGAGAAAGAGAGAAAGGGAAAGAGATGAGAGAGAGAGAGATGGGAGACAGAGAGAAAACGAGAGAAAAAAGAAAGCAAAAGATGAGAGAAAGAGAGACAGCGAAAGAGATGAGAGTTGAGAGAGACAGCGAAAGAGATGAGAGTTGAGAGAGACAGCGAAAGAGATGAGAGTTGAGAGAGACAGCGAAAGAGATGAGAGTTGAGAGAGACAGCGAAAGAGATGAGAGTTGAGAGAGACAGCGAAAGAGATGAGAGAGAGAGAAAGCGAAAGAGATGAGTGAGAGAGATGGGAGACGAGAGAGAAAAAAAGAAAGCGAAAGAGATGAGAGAGAAAGCGAGAGATGAGAGAGAGAAAGCGAAAGCAAGAGAAACCGAGAGAGAGAAAGCGAAAGAGGAGAGAGAAAGCGAAAGAGATGAGAGAGAGAAAGCGAAAGAGATGAGAGATGGGAGACAGAGAGAGAGAGAAAGCGAGAGAGATGAGAAAGCGAAAGAGATGAGAGATGAGAGAGAAAGCGAGAGAGATGAGAGAGAGATGGGAGATGAGAGAGAGAGATGGGAGATGAGAGAAAGCGAAAGGGATGAGAGAGAGGAAAGCGAAAGAGATGAGAGAGAGAAAGAGATGAGAGAGAGAAAGAGATGAGAGAGAGAGATGGGAGACGAGAGAGATAGGAGAGAGAAAGCAAAAGATGAGAGAGAGAGAAAGCAAAAGATGAGAGAAAGCGAGAGAGCGAGAGAAAGCGAAAGAGATGAGAGAGAGAAAGCGAAAGAGGAGAGAGAGAAAGTGAAAGCAAGAGAAAGCAAAAGCAAGAGAAAGCGAGAGAGATAAAGCGAAAGAGATGAGAAAGAAAGCGAAAGAGGAGAGAGAGAGAAAGCGAAAGCGAAAGCAAGAGAAAGCGAGAGAGAAAGCGAAAGAGATGAGAGAGAGAGAAATGGGAGACAGAGATAGGAGAGAGAGAAAGCGAGAGAGCAAAAGAAAGTGAGAGAGAGAAAGCGAAAGAGATTAGAGAGATGGGAGACAGAGAGATAGGAGAGAGAAAGCCTGAGACACTGAATAATAACATCTGCATAGTAAGCAGTAACTTACTTATTATTACTATTATTGTTATTACTGTTATTGTTATTATTATTATTACTGTTGTTTATCATTCCAAGTAGTAATGGTATGGGTGGTAATGGTAATGATAGCAGTTTAATGATGGTGGTGGTGGTAGTAGTGGTAATGATGATAGTAGTTGTAGTACCGATGTAATGGTGAAGATGACCGCTATTTAGTTATAAGTTAGTTATAGTTTCATTTTTTTATTACATTACATTCGATTATTGACTGTTACCATTTTATTGTTACTATTTTTATATTTAATTTTGTATTATTATTTACTGCCATTCTATATTATTATTTGTCATTGTTTATAATTTTATTACAATGTATATTGTATACATTGTTGCTTTGGCAATATTGACACAATGTTTTTCATGCCAATAAAGCAGCTTGAATTTGAATGAGAAAGCGAGAGAGCGAAAGAAAGCGAGAGAGCGAAAGAAAGCGAGAGAGAGAGAAAGCGTGAGAGAGAGAGAGAGAGACAGAAAGCGAGAGAGAGACAGAAAGCGAGAGAGAGACAGAAAGTGAGAGAGAGACAGAAAGTGAGAGCGAGAGAGAGAGAGAGAGAGAGAGAGAGAGAGAGTCTCATGTATCTTATTATACGGTGGTCAAAGGGGAAAATTGCAATCATCTGCGTCTCACTTGGCCTACCTACTAACTCTACTAACCCTAACTACCGGGAAACACATTCTTTTCCTCTGATATCAGAGGGCTTTCTGGGAGTTTGACTGGCATCTTGTTTCAATGGAAACCATTTGGAACCAGGGTTCATTTTCTTCTGGGTGAAACAAGAGTCATCATCTCCCTGCCCTTCTGAGGGCGATAAAACCCAAACTCAACCTGTTCTCAGAACTGCTCAGAACACAGAGAGAAAAATGAGAGACGCTCACCGATTAACTCTGACTAGCAGGGATCTGACAGAGGGAGAGAAGGGTAAAAAAGATCTTCATTTGACCTTCCTTTCTATCCTCCCTCCCTCCCCTCACCCTCCTCCACACCTCCATCTCTCCAGCCTCCCAAACACAACTTTGTGAGAGCGTCCTCAACCCTGCGACCGCTCTCTGAGGGATTCTGTTACTAACCTTTGCCTCGAGAACACCGACACCTTCAGGTTTTCCATCGCATGAGAGAGCGATGAAACAACATGGCTGGCCCAAACGCTTCCATATGTGCCCCTGTAACGCCCCGCCCAGCCCGTCACTATTCAAGGCAAAAGCCCCTCACCCTCTCTCTCTCTCCTAGGCAGTGAGACCTGCTGAAGGGGGCTATTGGAGGGCACATCCACCCTGCTGTAGGCCTCTGGCATACAGGGGGGAGACAGGGAGGACAGCCATTACACAGACCTCCACCAGAGACAGTAATCCTGTGGTCTATAATAACCTCTGTCCTGAGGTCTGTGATAACTTCTGTCTCAATGATGACCTCTGTCCTGAGGACATTGATGAATCTCTGTCCTGAGTACATTGATGAACCTCTGTCCTGAGGACATTGATGAACCTCTGTCCTGAGGACATTGATGAACCTCTGACCTGAGGACATTGATGAACCTCTGACCTGAGGACATTGATGAACCTCTGACCTGAGGACATTGATGAACCTCTGACCTGAGGACATTGATGAACCTCTGTCCTGACGTCAATGAGAACCT
Organism: Salvelinus namaycush; assembly: GCF_016432855.1. NCBI lineage: Eukaryota > Metazoa > Chordata > Actinopteri > Salmoniformes > Salmonidae > Salvelinus > Salvelinus namaycush. The sequence continues at coordinate 10,748,415 of NC_052333.1, read as the reverse complement.
CTGTCCTGACGTCAATGAGAACCTCTGTCCTGACGTCAATGAGAGCCTCTGTGACACACTGGCTGAACTTTTACAGAACATAGAGAACATTTACCGCCTGCCGTCTCTCTCTGACTGGCTGACTGACCGATCGACTGGCCGACCGACCGACCGACCGACCGATCGACTGGCCGACCGACCGACTGACCGACTGGCTGACCGATCGACTGATCAACTGGGTGACTGGCCGACTAAGACAAAGTGGATACAAAGTATTTGTGTCCTTGCATCAGTCTTATACAACTATTCCTTTGGAAATCTTTGCTGTCAGCCCTTCTGAAATAATACAGAAAGTCTGCTCTCACTGTAAATAAGTCTTGCAGTAGTCCATTCATTTCACCAACCACAGGACAAACGTTTGGGTGACATAGTGATGATGTAAACAATGAATAAATCAACTTTACCATCAGTAATAGTGAGAGTATTGCTGTGTGATTATTTTTCTTTGGATCTAAAAAACCCACCAACAATATTTCAGATAGTTGGTGGTTACAATTTAAAAAAAATATCAACATGTTGGCCGGAATCATTTCACAATTTGATGTTGATTTTTTTTGTGGGTTCATTATGGGGTAATGAAGTGATACAGCAGGGTGTCCAGTAATGCTTTTCACATTAGTAGTTATAGGACTCTGTTCTCTTCCAATTAGCAGCAATTACCAGACCACAACAAGCCAGCCATCCATTACCAGACCACAACAAGCCAGCCAGCCACTAATTACCAGACACCAGCCAGCCAGCCACTAATTACCAGACCGCCACAAGCCAGCCAGCCAGCCAGCCACTAATTACCAGACCGCCACAAGCCAGCCAGCCAGCCAGCCACTAATTACCAGACCGCCACAAGCCAGCCAGCCAGCCAGCCACTAATTACCAGACCGCCACAAGCCAGCCAGCCAGCCAGCCACTAATTACCAGACCGCCACAAGCCAGCCAGCCAGCCAGCCACTAATTACCAGACCGCCACAAGCCAGCCAGCCAGCCAGCCACTAATTACCAGACCGCCACAAGCCAGCCAGCCAGCCAGCCACTAATTACCAGACCGCCACAAGCCAGCCAGCCAGCCAGCCACTAATTACCAGACCGCCACAAGCCAGCCAGCCAGCCAGCCACTAATTACCAGACCGCCACAAGCCAGCCAGCCAGCCAGCCACTAATTACCAGACCGCCACAAGCCAGCCAGCCAGCCAGCCACTAATTACCAGACCGCCACAAGCCAGCCAGCCAGCCAGCCACTAATTACCAGACCGCCACAAGCCAGCCAGCCAGCCAGCCACTAATTACCAGACCGCCACAAGCCAGCCAGCCAGCCAGCCACTAATTACCAGACCGCCACAAGCCAGCCAGCCAGCCAGCCACTAATTACCAGACCGCCACAAGCCAGCCAGCCAGCCAGCCACTAATTACCAGACCGCCACAAGCCAGCCAGCCAGCCAGCCACTAATTACCAGACCGCCACAAGCCAGCCAGCCAGCCAGCCACTAATTACCAGACCGCCACAAGCCAGCCAGCCAGCCAGCCACTAATTACCAGACCGCCACAAGCCAGCCAGCCAGCCAGCCACTAATTACCAGACCGCCACAAGCCAGCCAGCCAGCACTAAGACCGACCGCCACAAGCCAGCCAGCCAGCCAGCCACTAATTACCAGACCGCCACAAGCCAGCCAGCCAGCCACTAATTACCAGACCGCCACAAGCCAGCCAGCCAGCCAGCCACTAATTACCAGACCGCCACAAGCCAGCCAGCCAGCCAGCCACTAATTACCAGACCGCCACAAGCCAGCCAGCCAGCCACTAATTACCAGACCACCACAAGCCAGCCAGCCAGCCAGCCACTAATTACCAGACCGCCACAAGCCAGCCAGCCAGCCACTAATTACCAGACCGCCACAAGCCAGCCAGCCACTAATTACCAGACCACCACAAGCCAGCCAGCCAGCCAGCCACTAATTACCAGACCGCCACAAGCCAGCCAGCCAGCCACTAATTACCAGACCGCCACAAGCCAGCCACTAATTACCAGACCGCCACAAGCCAGCCAGCCAGCCAGCCACTAATTACCAGACCGCCACAAGCCAGCCAGCCAGCCAGCCACTAATTACCAGACCGCCACAAGCCAGCCAGTCAGCCAGCCACTAATTACCAGACCGCCACAAGCCAGCCAGCCAGCCAGCCACTAATTACCAGACCGCCACAAGCCAGCCAGCCAGCCACTAATTACCAGACCGCCACAAGCCAGCCAGCCACTAATTACCAGACCGCCACAAGCCAGCCAGCCAGCCAGCCACTAATTACCAGACCGCCACAAGCCAGCCAGTCAGCCAGCCACTAATTACCAGACCGCCACAAGCCAGCCAGCCAGCCAGCCACTAATTACCAGACCGCCACAAGCCAGCCAGCCAGCCAGCCACTAATTACCAGACCGCCACAAGCCAGCCAGTCAGCCAGCCACTAATTACCAGACCGCCACAAGCCACAAGCCAGCCAGCCAGCCACTAATTACCAGACCGCCACAAGCCAGCCAGCCACTAATTACCAGACCGCCACAAGCCAGCCAGCCACTAATTACCAGACCGCCACAAGCCAGCCAGCCACTAATTACCAGACCGCCACAAGCCAGCCAGCCAGCCAGCCACTAATTACCAGACCGCCACAAGCCAGCCAGCCAGCCAGCCACTAATTACCAGACCGCCACAAGCCAGCCAGCCAGCCAGCCACTAATTACCAGACCGCCACAAGCCAGCCAGCCAGCCAGCCACTAATTACCAGACCGCCACAAGCCAGCCAGCCAGCCAGCCACTAATTACCAGACCGCCACAAGCCAGCCAGCCAGCCAGCCACTAATTACCAGACCGCCACAAGCCAGCCAGCCAGCCAGCCACTAATTACCAGACCGCCACAAGCCAGCCAGCCAGCCAGCCACTAATTACCAGACCGCCACAAGCCAGCCAGCCAGCCAGCCACTAATTACCAGACCGCCACAAGCCAGCCAGCCAGCCAGCCACTAATTACCAGACCGCCACAAGCCAGCCAGCCAGCCAGCCACTAATTACCAGACCGCCACAAGCCAGCCAGCCAGCCAGCCACTAATTACCAGACCGCCACAAGCCAGCCAGCCAGCCAGCCACTAATTACCAGACCGCCACAAGCCAGCCAGCCAGCCAGCCACTAATTACCAGACCGCCACAAGCCAGCCAGCCAGCCAGCCAGCCACTAATTACCAGACCGCCACAAGCCAGCCAGCCAGCCAGCCACTAATTACCAGACCGCCACAAGCCAGCCAGCCAGCCAGCCACTAATTACCAGACCGCCACAAGCCAGCCAGCCAGCCAGCCACTAATTACCAGACCGCCACAAGCCAGCCAGCCAGCCAGCCACTAATTACCAGACCGCCACAAGCCAGCCAGCCAGCCAGCCACTAATTACCAGACCGCCACAAGCCAGCCAGCCAGCCACTAATTACCAGACCGCCACAAGCCAGCCAGCCAGCCAGCCACTAATTACCAGACCGCCACAAGCCAGCCAGCCAGCCAGCCACTAATTACCAGACCGCCACAAGCCAGCCAGCCAGCAGCCACTAATTACCAGACCGCCACAAGCCAGCCAGCCAGCCACTATTACCGACCGCCACAAGCCAGCCAGCCAGCCACTAATTACCAGACCGCCACAAGCCAGCCAGCCAGCCACTAATTACCAGACCGCCACAAGCCAGCCAGCCAGCCACTAATTACCAGACCGCCACAAGCCAGCCAGCCAGCCACTAATTACCAGACCGCCACAAGCCAGCCAGCCAGCCACTAATTACCAGACCGCCACAAGCCAGCCAGCCAGCCACTAATTACCAGACCGCCACAAGCCAGCCAGCCAGCCACTAATTACCAGACCGCCACAAGCCAGCCAGCCAGCCACTAATTACCAGACCGCCACAAGCCAGCCAGCCAGCCACTAATTACCAGACCGCCACAAGCCAGCCAGCCAGCCACTAATTACCAGACCGCCACAAGCCAGCCAGCCAGCCACTAATTACCAGACCGCCACAAGCCAGCCAGCCAGCCACTAATTACCAGACCGCCACAAGCCAGCCAGCCAGCCACTAATTACCAGACCGCCACAAGCCAGCCAGCCAGCCACTAATTACCAGACCACCACAAGCCAGCCACTAATTACCAGACCACCACAAGCCAGCCAGCCAGCCACTAATTACCAGACCACCACAAGCCAGCCAGCCAGCCACTAATTACCAGACCACCACAAGCCAGCCAGCCAGCCACTAATTACCAGACCACCACAAGCCAGCCAGCCAGCCACTAATTACCAGACCACCACAAGCCAGCCAGCCAGCCACTAATTACCAGACCACCACAAGCCAGCCAGCCAGCCACTAATTACCAGACCACCACAAGCCAGCCAGCCAGCCACTAATTACCAGACCACCACAAGCCAGCCAGCCAGCCACTAATTACCAGACCACCACAAGCCAGCCAGCCAGCCACTAATTACCAGACCACCACAAGCCAGCCAGCCAGCCACTAATTACCAGACCACCACAAGCCAGCCAGCCACTAATTACCAGACCACCACAAGCCAGCCAGCCACTAATTACCAGACCACCACAAGCCAGCCAGCCACTAATTACCAGACCACCACAAGCCAGCCAGCCACTAATTACCAGACCACCACAAGCCAGCCAGCCACTAATTACCAGACCACCACAAGCCAGCCAGCCACTAATTACCAGACCACCACAAGCCAGCCAGCCACTAATTACCAGACCACCACAAGCCAGCCAGCCACTAATTACCAGACCACCACAAGCCAGCCAGCCACTAATTACCAGACCACCACAAGCCAGCCAGCCACTAATTACCAGACCACCACAAGCCAGCCAGCCACTAATTACCAGACCACCACAAGCCAGCCAGCCACTAATTACCAGACCACCACAAGCCAGCCAGCCACTAATTACCAGACCACCACAAGCAGCCCAGCCACTAATTACCAGACCACCACAAGCAGCCCAGCCACTAATTACCAGACCACCACAAGCAGCCCAGCCACTAATTACCAGACCACCACAAGCAGCCCAGCCACTAATTACCAGACCACCACAAGCCAGCCAGCCACTAATTACCAGACCACCACAAGCCAGCCAGCCACTAATTACCAGACCACCACAAGCCAGCCAGCCACTAATTACCAGACCACCACAAGCCAGCCAGCCACTAATTACCAGACCACCACAAGCCAGCCAGCCACTAATTACCAGACCACCACAAGCCAGCCAGCCACTAATTACCAGACCACCACAAGCCAGCCAGCCACTAATTACCAGACCACCACAAGCCAGCCATTCATTCATACAAAAACAACAACCAGCAAGTGTATCACTACGAATGAACGAAACCCCTTCTACACACATGCAGAGACACACACACACACACAAATAATACAGTCCCTGGAAGCTAATGGTCCAGAACAATGCTGTAGGAGAGCATGAAGAAAGAAAATACACACTATGTAGACACACACACACACACACACACACACACACACACTTGACTTGTAACCCAGTTGAGGTGGTTTCCAGAGTGGTAACATCCACCCAGTGTAGAAGAAACTGCACTTATCAAGGCACATTTTAAGTCTCCCGGCAGCCCTGGACCAAACTACTATTCTCTCTCCTGCTCCAGAATTCTCTCTCTCTCCATCTCCCTCATTCTCTCTTTATTTAACCTTTATTTAACTAGGGAAGTCAGTTCAGAACAAATTCTTATTTACAATGACGGCCTACACCGGCCAATCCCGGACGACGCTGTGCCAATTGTGCGCCGCCCTATGGGACTCCCAATCACGGTCGGTTGTGATACAGTCTGGAATCGAACCAGGGTGTCTGCCTTAGACCGCTGCACCACTCAGGAGCTCTCTCTGTGGCCATCTTTCCACTGCGGCTCAATACTAGCCCTGTAAGGCACCGTTGAGCAAAACCAATGCCTGGGCTTTGGAATGGACTGGGCTGGACTGGACCTGGGCCCTTACTGAGCCTAAGTCAAACTGATCCTGGTCCAAACCTATCAGGCAAAAGCGCATAACACATACACACACACGCATGTGGACACACACACACACACACGCATACAAGCACACACGAACGCGGACACACACACCCACGAAAGCGGACACACACACAGTCATTCAGCCGTGAAGGGTTCCTTTTTAATAAGTTTAAAATGGATACTTATATCCCTGATGGAAATCAGCAAAGAGGACGGACAGCGGATGGGAGTGCTGTGTCAGCCCTCTGGCCTTCCCACAATCCCTTCCTGGTTGTGTTGGTTAGGCTGGGCTCAGGGTGAGCGAGAGGGGGACTAACCTCAAAGAGAGGAGAGGGGTGGAGAGAGAGAGAGATCTTGGCCCGTATTCTAAAAGCATCTCAGAGCAGGAGGGCACTTCCAAAAGGGTTCTGCGGCTGTATCCCTTGGGAGAACCCTCTTTGGTTCTGCGGAAAGGGTTCTATATGGAACCAAAAAGGGTTTTACCTGGAACCAAAATGGGCTATTCAAAGGGTTATCCTATGGGGACAGCCGAAGAACCCTTTTGGTTCTAGATAGCACATTTTTTCTAAGAGTATAGATCAGATCTCACTTGTTCTTGTTCATCATGATCTAAAAAGGCAAAACTGATCCTAGATCAGCACTTGGAGACGGCCCTGGGCTGACTGACTGGAACTAAACTCAGCAAAAACAGAAACGTCCCTTTTTCAGGACCTTGTCTTTCAAAGATAATTCGTAAAAATCCAAATAACTTCACAGATCTAAAGGGTTTAAACACTGTTTCCCATGCTTGTTCAATGAACCATAAATAATGAATGAACATGCACCTGTGGAACGGTCGTTAAGACACTAACAGCTTACAGACGGTAGGCAATTAACGTCCCAGTTATGGTGACACTGAAGAGCCTTTCTACTGACTCTGAAAAACACCAAAAGAAAGATGCCCAGGGTCCCTGCTCATCTGCGTGAACGTGCAAGGAGGCATGAGGCATGAGAACTGCAGATGTGGCCAGGGCAATAAATTGCAATGTCCGTACTGTGAGACGCCTAAGACAGTGCTACAGGGAGACAGGACGGACAGCTGATCGTCCTCACAGTGGCAGACCATGTGTAACAACACCTGTATTGGATGGGTACATTCGAACACCACACACCTGCGGGACAGGTACAGGACGGCAACAACTGCCCGAGTTACACCAGGAATGCACAATCCCTCCATCAGTGCTCAGACTGCCCGCAATAGGCTGAGAGAGGCTTGACTGAGTGCTTGTAGGCCTGTTGTAAGGCAGGTCCTCACCAGACATCACCGGTAACAACGTCGCCTATGGGCACAAACCCACCATCGCTGGACCAGACAGGACTAGCAAAAAGTGCTCTTCACTGACGAGTCGCGGTTTTGTCTCACCGGGGGTGATGGTCGGATTTGCGCTTATCGTTGAAGGAATGAGCGTTACACCGAGGCCTGTACTCTGGAGCGGGATCTATTTGCAGGTGGAGGGTCCGTCATGGCCTTGGGCAGTGTGTCACAGCATCATCGGACTGAGCTTGTTGTCATTGCAGGCAATCTCAACGCTGTGCGTTACAGGGAAGACATCCTCCTCCCTCATGTGGTACCCTTCCTGCAGGCTCATCCTGACATGACCCTCCAGCATGACAATGCCACCATGCACAGAACGAGCAGTATGGCTGATTTCCTGCAAGTCAGGAATGTCAGTGTTCTGCCTTGGCCAGCAAAGAGCCCGGATCTCAATCCCATTGAGCACGTCTGGGACCTGTTGGATCGGAGGGTAAGGGCTAGGGCCATTCCCCCCAGAAATGTCCGGGAACTTGCAGGTGCCTTGGTGGAAGAGTGGGGTAACATTTCAAAGCCAGAACTGACAAATCTGGTGCAGTCTGAGGAGGAGATGCACTGCAGTACTTAATGCAGCTGGTGGCCACACCAGATACTGACTGTTACTTTTGATTTTGACCCTTTGTTCAGGGACCCTTTGTTCAGGGACACATTATTTCATTTCTGTTAGTCACATGTCTGTGGAACTTGTTCAGTTTATATCTCAGTTGTTGAATCTTGTTATGATCATACAAATATTTACACATGTTAAGTTTGCTGAAAATAAATGCAGTTGACAGTGAGAGGACGTTTCTTTTTATGCTGAGTTTATGTTGAGACTGACTTCCCAGCATACACCTTGGCAATCACCTCACTAAACTCTTTAGATCTTTTTTTTTTAAATCTAGAACCTAAAATGGTTCTTTGTCTGTCCCCATAGGAGAACCCTTTGAAGAACCCTTTTTGGTTCCAGGGAGAACCGTTTTTGGTTCCATGTAGAACCTTCTGTGGAAAGGGTCTTACCTGGAACCAAAATGGGTTCTACCTGGAACCAAAAACGGTTCTACTTGGAACCAAAAAGGGTTCTCCTATGGTGACAGCCGAAAAACCCCTACGAGTGTAGACTTATAGCCCTTTACCACAGCTCTAGGATCAGATCACCCTTCTCTAAATGCTACCCTTAACTATCAGTGGGAGGAAAATAATATCTGACCTTGTATCAGTGGTTAGTTGCTTCAGCCTACTTTAAAGGGCTATTCCACTACCTGGATCCCAAACACGATAGTACACGCACGGGGTGAAGTTTCCCCTAGGTAAAGAGCTAGGACCAGCATCCCCTCCCCCAATCCTAACCATTAGTGGGGGAAAATGTTAAACTGACCCAAGATCAACATCTAGGGGCAACTTCACCATACATCGTAACACACTGGCCAGCCACACATGTAACTAAGTGTAATGAGTGAAATCCTACAAAGAAACGTAGTAAAGTAGCCTAGCTGAGTTTGCTGGGAACTGTTAGTCTGTAGTCCACAGGAAAGGCTACAGTATGTCTCTGCTATGTCACCCAGCAATGTGTAGTCATACAGACAGACCACAAGCCTGCTCATTCATATATATAATGAGGCCAATCAGGACCTGGAGCCATCTTTATGAAGCGCCAATGACTAGGCCTTAATCTGATTGTGTGACACAATGCACACTAAGGACAAACAGATCCGCTGACCCCTCAATGGGAATCAATGGGTCAGGGGACCTGCACAAAGCTCACACAACACATAGTCATTATGGAAAAAGCACTTTTGGGAATGAAAAGCTTTATTGCATTAAGTTAAATGAGAGACACACACTACTACTGTACCAGACACCCAGAACAAGACACCCCAGAGCCAATCATGGAGAGAAGGAAGGAGTAGGAACTCTGAGAATAACGGGCGGTCAAGAGTTCAAGACGTTGAAAAATAATGTGATAATCACTGAGTCATCCGTCCACATTCACAGTAATTAGCGAGCGAGAAGAGTTTCAGTTCCTGTCACACACACAGACATCCACCATTTTGAATATCGTCATGCCCTTACAAACGCTTCCTGATTCAAATTCACACCACCTTTATTGCGACATTGCTGGGCAATTCAATAACTCCACATACCTTCAGTTTCACCAAGAGAGACATTTTTTCTGTTATATTCTGCATTTCAGGGCCGTTACTGGTGCCACTCAATATAAAATGTCATATCAAATAATAAAATAAGTATAAAACAAAAAAAACAAGGTATAAATAAGTTGTCTGGACAGGCCAATGAGATCTGACTACTATCAGATGTTTTATTGGTGAAACACATAGTTAAACCATTGACCCACTACTGCCCTTAACTGCCCAGCAGCAGCCATGCCTCACTGATAACAATAAAACAACTCAACAACTTAAAAAGATCAGTTACACCACAGTCGCCTTGACAACCACTCACAGTAGGAACCCCAGCATGGGCCAATCGCATCGTTTGAAACCAGTGCACCCGAACCGTGAACAGCAGCAAATTTAAAGGAGATCCCATGGGCTCTGGTCAAAAGTAGTGCACTGTGTGGGGAATAGGCTGTCCTTTGGGATGTAGCCCAGGTCACACCAGAGAATTAGCTTGGCCAACAGCACCACAATTAAAAGGACACAGCACCACAATTAAAAAGCGTAATTACCCCTCTATTCCCCCAGCAAGCCGGCAGCTGTGTTTATCCCTCTTTCACTCGCTTTGTCTCTGTCTCTCTTTTCCCAGAAACATCAGTTTTAACAAAACAGAGAGAGACACCAGCCCAGGGAAATTAGGCTGAATTGTTTGGCTTGCCGACCCGGATCATAAGGCCTTTCTCAGGCCCAGAGGGCAGAGAGATGGTGAGAGAATGAGAGCGAGAGAGAAAGGAAGAATAAACGAGAATATTTCATAATATCTTAATTCTGAGTTTCTGCACCTCCAGAGCATGACCAGTTTTGACCATGCTTTCACCCACCCACATAATGACCCTGACACTGTAATTCACACAAACCCTTGGGGAGACATTACAGTATGCTAGATCTGAAAACACTTAAAGACAGCCCTGCTTAATCTGTCTGAGTAATGGTTCAGAACGACCACTGTTTGGAACAAGGGGTCAAGTCATAATCGCCTCCAACACCAGCAAGAAATTCTAAGAACATTCCAATATTCCACAGCTGCACCTAGAACATCAGAACCCAGTTCCAAGACCAAGCAGCACCTGTCTGACCCCGGTTCTAACCACGGAGAACGCCAGCTAACGGAGAACGCGGCCAACACGTGCAGTGTCTGTTTAGGTTTACCAATCAGCGAGAGGAACTCCTGGCGTTGCCTGAACAAGCACACAGTCAGGAGGGAACCCTGTTATGTAGCAGGTGGCCAGAGTAACCTACTCAGACCCTCTCACATCTCCTCCACTGCAGGGTCTCCTAAGGCCGAGGTCACCTCCCCACGGACAACCTGCGACAGCTTACAGATGTCGACCCACGACACACACCTCTCCCTACTGCACGGAGCAACGGCCAATCAAAGGGTCTGTCAGCAGTTGCACTTGCTGAATAAATGATCCAGCCTTGACAGGAAATTCCAAACAGCCTTTTTAATTCTGATCAGGCTTCAAGGAAGTGGAAGGAATAAAAACACATCCATTATAATGACAGGAAGACTGAGATCACATGGCCACCAGCTGGAGCCAACAGAGGGATCAAGGAACCAGGAGAAGAAGAAAAAAAAGCGAAGAGGGGGGAGGGTAAGGTAAGGAGGACCAGAGCAGGGCTATATAAGGGTGATAGAACCGATGCTTTACATTACGGCTAGCTACCACAGTGGTATACAAATGCTAACACTATGCAGGCCTTGTTATGGGCTTGGTCCATATGGATATGTTTAGTGCTCTCTCTTGGTCTCCTTCTCTCATTCTCGCTCTCCCACTTTCGTCTGTCCTTCTCTCTCAATCTCTAACTCTCTCTTTCTCTCTCCCTATCGTTTTCGGAGAGTTCTGGAGGAAGCAATCAAATTAGCAGGGCTCTGTGTGGACTCCGTTTTAACAAGGCCCTACATTTCTAAAATAATTTAAATGAGATGCTTTAAATATGATTGGGTTGAGTATTATGTCCCAGCACATGTTAATAATGATGGCGAAGTAACAGTTGGAACATCCTAAGGGAAAACTATTGGTCACAAAGCAGTAGCTAAGACAACTTCTTTAGTTGTGAATGTGAAATTACGTGGATGACAAAGATTTCCTAAATCCCTAGCCACACCGTGCTGAGAATGATGAATAATGATATCTATAACAAAGTAATTAACACTATCAAACAAGTATAATTAAATGAAATTGACCAATTTCACATTAATCAAATCAATTTATATAGCCCTTCTTACATCAGCTGATATCTCAAAGTGCTGTACAGAAATCCAGCCTAAAACCCCAAACAGCAAGCAATGCAGGTGTAGAAGCACGGTGGCTAGGAAAAACTCCCTAGAAAGGCCAAAACCTAGGAAGAAACCTAGAGAGGAACCAGGCTATGAGGGGTGGCCAGTCCTCTTCTGGCTGTGCCGGGTGGAGATTATAACAGAACATGGCCAAGATGTTGAAATGTATCAATGTATTAAATGTATCATATATTCCAAAACATTTTATTTCAAACCAAATCCAGACTAAACATAATCCAAATGTAGTGTCTCAGTTCCCATTCAGTCTGAGGAGACAGGCAGACAGACAGGCAGACAGGCAGACAGGCAGACAGGCAGGCAGGCAGGCAGGCAGACAGGCAGACAGGCAGACAGAGGAAGATACAGCGGGAGAGAGTCAGGCACTATTCCAGGTGATGCTCCTCTCCTCTGACAGTGGCAGCCATCTTGTATTACCCCCAGACAATCAGTCTGCTTCCACCTAGAGCAGTCAATGTGTTGTCTGTTCTCTCTAACTCAGGCAGCTAGTAGTAGACACTGACAAGCAGGCAGGCTGGCAGGCATCTCTTTTAAAAACCCTCCTGCTCTGTCTCTCTCGCTCTCTCTCTCCCCCCTCCCTCTCTCTCTCAGGATATGGAGGGCTGTGTCGGTCAAATGGATTTAAAGCGCTCCAGGTTTTCAAAGCAGGTGGTAAAGCACACTACAGCAGTAATGACGATCAGATCAATGTGGACTCTGCTTTCAGATGGTTTTATTGGAATCATAAAAACATTTAAAAGTGTATGTTGTTTTTTTAGAGAGAAGGAGCAATCGAGAGAACGGTAATGATAAAATACTCACAGGCACGCACACACGTACACAGGCGCACGCTCACACATGCTCACCTTACACACTCACCCTCAGACAGATGGGTGATGGCCGTCTGAGTCTCTTTGCAGTACGACACCACCTCTCTGGGTAGGAAGTCTACCTCTGTGATCTTAGACGCCCCCAGGCTATGCATCCTGCGCCTGGATGGAGACAGACAGGAAGTAGTGGGTCACAGAGCATTACACTGGGACATTTAATAGGGTGATTCACTCCATTTATGTCTGCAGTACCTCATCGGTGCTTTATTCAGTAGGGCATAATGTTGTGGAACATTCAGAGATGTGAGAGATGTGAAAACTTTGGTTTTACAAGTGGGGGATAAACACTCCAAACAGCCTACCCGACCGCTCGGAGGCGTCCGGATGGTCCTAAATCAGTGGCCTCGTTTTGTATCACATTCCAATAATAAATGCAATATCAGAATGTGTCCGTCCCACCCGTTCTCAGTGAAAGTTGCACACCTGCGTAGAGCAGACATGTCAATATGACATGTAGAGTAAGGACTCAAGTAGGAGCTCTGTACATGGCATTTCTATCTGCAATGTTCTGCGTGTTTCACATCTCTGAATACGCCCCTGGTGTTCAGACAGCCGTTCTGATTGAACCACACAGCCCCAAGAGGAGCAAGGATAAAGAGAAGGAAAAAAAGATGGAGAGAGGAGAGGAAGCGGTAAGTACCCTAGCTCAGAGTCAGCCTGCAGCTGCAGAACAGAGGGGTCAGTGTCCCACTGCAGGGTCCTCGGGTGGGCAGAAGGGGGCGCAAGGGAGGAAGGGAGAACACATGCCAGGTTAGGAGGTTAGCCACTGCAGTAACTCACAGATAAGTGCCATTTCTTTTCAATTAGGATTTTTCCATTCTTGATTTGGAATTTCAAATAAATTCCTTGATTGACTGAATTTCAACAGAATTGACAAACTACACACACACACACAACGGAATAACTTTAGACACAAATACACATGCAACAACATTGAGACAAAGGGAAAACAATCATTTGTTGTAACAAGGGGACATGACTGTTGGGCAATTCAATGTGGAAAATGTTAACATTTTTAAATGTGTATATATACACATATACATACACACACACACACAGAGTTGAGGTCGGAAGTTTACATACAGTTAGGTTGGAGTCCTTAAAACTCGTTTTTCAACCACTCCACACATTTCTTGTTAACAAACTGTAGTTTTGGAGGGTCGGTCAGGACATCTACTTTGTGCATGACACAAGTCATTTTTCCAACAATTGTTTACAGACAATTTCACATATAATTCACTGTATCACAATTCCAGTGGGTCAGAAGTTTACATACACTAAGTTGACTGTGCCTTTAAAAAGCTTGGAAAATTCCAGAAAAGGATGTCATGGCTTTAGAAGCTTCTGACAGTCTAATTGACATCATTTGAGTCAATTGGAGGTGTATCTGTGGATGTATTTCAAGGCCTACCTTCAAACTCAGTGCCTCTTTGCTTGACATCATGGGAAAATCAAAAGAAATCAGCCAAGACCTCAGAAAAAAATGTGTAGACCTCCACAAGTCTGGTTCATCCTTGGGAGCAATTTCCAAACGCCTGAAGGTACCACATTCATCTGTACAAACAATAGTACGCAAGTATAAACACCATGGGACCACGCAGCCGTCATACCGCTCAGGAAGGAGACGCGTTCTGTCTCCTAGAGATGAACGTACTTCGGTGCGAAAAGTGCAAATCAATCCCAGAACAAGAGCAAATGACCTTGTGAAGATGCTGGAGGAAACAGGTACAAAAGTATCTATATCCACAGTAAAACGAGTCCTATATCGACATAACCTGAAAGGCTGCTCAGCAAGGAAGAAGCCACTGCTCCAAAACCGCCATAAAAAAGACAGACTACGGTTTGCAACTGCACATGGGGACAAAGATCGTACTTTTTGGAGAAATGTCCTCTGGTCTGATGAAACAAAAATAGAACTGTTTGGCCATAATGACCATCGTTATGTTTGGAGGAAAAAGGGGGAGGCTTGCAAGCCGAAGAACACCATCCCAACCGTGAAGCACGGGGGTGGCAGCAGCATGTTGTGGGGGTGCTTTGCTGCAGGAGGGGCTGGTGCACTTCACAAAATAGATGGCATCATGAGGATGGAAAATTATGTGGATATATTGAAGCAACATCTCAAGACATCAGTCAGGAAGTTAAAGCTTGGTCGCAAATGGGTCTTCCAAATGGACAATGACCCCAAGCATGCTTCCAAAGTTGTGGCAAAATGGCTTAAGGACAACAAAGTCAAGGTATTGCAGTGGCCATCACAAAGCCCTGACCTCAACCTATAGAAAATTTGTGGGCACAACTGAAAAAGTGTGTGCGAGCAAGGAGGCCTACAAACCTGAGTCAGTTACACCAGCTCTGTCAGGAGGAATGGGCCAAAATTCACCCAACTTATTGTGGGAAGCTTGTGGAAGGCTACCCGACATGTTTGACCCAAGTTAAACAATTTAAAGGCAATGCTACCAAATACTAATTGAGTGTATGTAAACTTCTGACCCACAGGGAATGTGATGAAAGAAATAAAAGATTAAATAAATAATCCTCTTCACTATTATTCTGACATTTCACATTCTTAAAATAAAGTGGTGATCCTAACTGACCTAAGACAGGGACATTTTACTAGGATAAAAATGTCAGGAATTGTGAAAAACTGAGTTTAAATGTATTTGGCTAAGGTGTATGTAAACTTTCGACTTCAACTGTACATACTACCTCAACTAACCGGTGCCCCCGCACATTGACTCTGTACCGGCACCCCCCGTATATATTGTTCTTTTTAACTGCTGCTCTTTTATTTCTTGTTACTTTTATCTCTTATTCTTATCCGTATTTTTTGAAACTGCACTGTTGGTTAGGGGCTCGTAAGTAAGCATTTCACTGTGACTAAGTAAGCATCTGCGCATGTGACTAATTTGATTTGATCTGCTCATTTGAATTCCATGCTGTCACTGTCACTTCTCTACTCAAGCTTATCATTGTTGTCATCTATTGTCCACCAGGTGTCCTAGGAGAGTTCTTCAATGAGCTTGACACTTCATCTCTCCCTTCTGCTAAATCTTTCTCCCTCCTGTCTCCTGATTCTCCCTCTTTGGCCCTACTCTCCTCCGTTTCCGCATCCTATGACTCGTACGGTCCCCTTTCCTCCCAGCCGGCCTGGCCCTCCCCTCCCACTCTGTGGCTGAGTGATTCATTGCGAGCTTATAGAACAGTGCTGCGTACAGCTGAGCGAAAATGAAGGAAAACTAAACTTCTGGAGGGCCTATCATCCTTTCTTTCACTCCCTCCTCTCTACCTTCTATTTCTCTGTATCTGCTGCTAAAGCCACTTTCTATCACTGTACATTTCAAGCTTCTGCATCTAACCCTAGGAAACTCTTTTCCACCTTCTCCCTCCTTAATCCTCCACCCCTCCCCCTCCCTCCTCCCTCTCTGCGGACGACTTTGTCAACCACTTTGAAAGAAGGTTGACGACATCCACTCCTCATTCAATCAGCCTATTGAGTCCACTGGTCCCACTCACACAGAACTAACTAGAACTAGGCTACCCGTAATGTTTGACCCATGTTAAATCATTTAAAGGCAATGCTACCAAATACTAATTGACTGTATGTAAACTTCTGACCCACTGGGAATGTGATGAAAGAAATAAAAGCTGAAATAAATCATTCTCTCTACTATTATTCTGACATTTCACATTCTTAAAATAAAGTGGTGATCCTAACTGACCCAAGACAGGGAATTTTTACTAGGATTAAATGTCAGGAATTGTGAAAAACTGAGTTTAAATGTATTTGGCTAAGGTGTATGTAAACTTCCGACTTCAACTGTATATATATATATAATATATATATATTATATCCCTGTTATAGATTATGCAAACGTGTAGAAATGTGAATTATCGGTTCTGCAGAATCCAAAGGGACAAGACAAATATAAAATACTCCCTATTATGTTGGACACAATGCAACACAATTGTGAAATGAGGCACAGGGTGCCAGAAGCTTTACAAACAGTTGTGTTGTATTACCATCTTTCATATATGCCAGTTTATGCCAACAATACATTTCACCAGCGCACAATGTATGCATCTTGACGTATCATACACAAGGCACAATACATGTACACACTCACATTCACTATATGAAAGCAGTTCTATGACATACAGTACCAGTCAAAAGTTTGGACACACCTACTCATTTAAGGGTTTTTCTTTATTTTTACTCTTTTCAACATTGTAGAATAATAGTTAAGACATCAACACTATGAAATAAAACATATGGAATCATGTAAACTCAGAAAAAAAAGAAACGTCCCTTTTTCAGGACCCTGTCTTTCAAAGATAATTTGTAAAAGATTCGTAAAAATCCAAATAAATTCACAGATCTTCATTGTAAAGGGTTTAAACACTGTTTCCCATGCTTGTTCAATGAACCATAAACAATGAATGAACATGTGAAACGGTGGTTAAGACACTAACAGCTTACAGACAGCAGGCAATTAAGGTCACAGTTATGAAAACTTAGGACACTAAAGAGGCCTTTCTACTGACTCTGAAAAACACCAAAAGAAAGATCCCCAGCGTCCCTGCTCATCTGCGTGAACGGGCCTTAGGCATGCTGCAGGGAGGCATGAGGACTGCAGATGTACAGATGTAGCCAGGGCAATAAATTGCAATGTCCGTACTGTGAGACGCCTAAGACAGCACTACAGGGAGACAGGACGGACAGCTAATCGTCCTCGCAGTGGTAGACCAAATGTAACAACACCTGCACAGGATCGGTACATCTGAACACCACACACATGTGGGACATGTACAGGATGGCAACAACAACTGCCCGAGTTACACCAGGAACACACAATCTCTCCATCAGTGCACAGACTGTCCGCAATAGGCTGAGAGACTGGACTGAGGGCTTGTAGGCCTGTTGTAAGGCAGGTCCTCACCAGACATCACAGGCAACAACGTCGCCTATGGACACAAACCCACCGTCGCTGGAACAGACCAGACAGGACTGGCAAAAAGTGTTCTTCACTGACAAGTCGCGCTTTTGTCTCACCAGGGGAGATGGTCAGATTTGCGTTTATCGTCTGAGGAATGAGCATTACACCGAGGCCTGTACTCTGGAGCGGGATCGATTTGGAGGTGGAGGGTCCATCACAGCATCATTGGACTGAACTTGTTGTCATTGCAGGCAATCTCAACGCTGTACGTTACAGGGAAGACATCCTCCTCCCTCATGTGGTACCCTTCCTGCAGGCTCATCCTGAGATGACCCTCCAATGCCACCAGTCATACTGCTCGTTCTGTGCATGATTTCCTGCAAGACAGGAATATCAGTGTTCTGCCTTGGCCAGCAAAGAGCCCGGATCTCAATCCCACTGAGCACGTCTGTGACCTGTTGGATTGGAGGGTGAGGGCTAGGGCCATTCCCCCCAGAAATGTCCGGGAACTTGCAGGTGCCTTGGTGGAAGAGTGGGGTAACATCTCACAGCAAGAACTGGCATATCTGGTGCAGTACATGAGGAGGAGATGCACTGCAGTACTTAATGCAGCTGGTGGCCACACCAGATACTGATTGTTATGTTTTATTTTGACCCCCTCCCTTTGTTCAGGGACACATTATTCCATTTCTGTTAGTCACATGTCTGTGGAACATGTTCAGTTTATGTCTCAATTGTTGAATCTTTTTATGTTCATACAAATATTTACACATGTTAAGTTTGCTGAAAATATACGCAGTTGACAGTGAGAGGACGTTTATTTTTTTGCTGAGTTTAGTAAACAAAGAAAGTGTTAAACAAATCAAAACATATTTTTTTATTTTAGATTCTTCAAAGTAGCCACCCTTTGCCTTGATGACAGCTTTGTTTCTTTGTTTGTGTGCAGGGAGTTTGCACATCGAAGCTGTTCGGTCGTTGTAGTCTTTATTGTTTTGTCCTGTTTTAGTTTCACTTCGTGATTGTCACAACACAACTGATGCTCAATCGCATTAAGAAGGAAAGAAATTCCACAAATTAACTTTGAACAAGGCACACCTGTTAAGTGAAATGTATTCCAGGTGACTACCTCATGAAGCTGGTTGAGAGAATGCCAAGAGTGTGCAAAGCTTTCATCAAGGCAAAGGGTGGCTACTTTGAAGAATCTCAAATATAAAATATATTTTGATTTGTTTAAAACTTTTTGGGGTTACTACATGATTCCATGTGTGTTATTTCATAGTGTTGATGTCTTCACTATTATTCTACAATGTAGAAAATAGTTTTTAAATGAGTAGGTATGTCCAAACTTTCGATTGGTACTGTATGTGACACCAATGTGTCATGTATTAAGAATATATTATATTTATATATCATTCATGATAAAGCTGTGTTTGCTTTTGTTTGTGGAACAATCATTCAGGCCTCCTTACAGTATAAACAAACTGGAGCTTTCTCTAAAGTTCTCCCCCAAAGTGCAAATTGTGACAGGGTAGCTAGCGTTTTTGACCCGCTAAACTTCTCAATAATACCTTTCAGGAATGGTGAACATGTCCATTACCACTTTAACGGACGCATAATGCCAGTAGAGCGCGGTAAAGCATCAACCGCGTCGCCCGCCCTGACAGACTGACTGTCTGAACTGGGATGACACCCTAAAGGACTGTATTCTCAGTCCCATCACAGAGAAATGATTTCCATTGAACCATGCAAATAGAAATCTTTCAAGCCAGTGATTTAGGGAAACAGCGGGCGTCAGGCAGCAGTCACCCAGGAGGTAAGGCACAACACACCTGCCATAATATTTTTTTCCTGTCTGTATCACTGTGTCTTTCTGTCTGTCTGTTTGTGTGTCTTGTCTGTAGGCAACAAGCTTGGGCCATTGCTTGCTTTGAGTAGAAAATGTTACCTGTCGCTCTGAGCCTGATGCTTACTAATGCCAGACAACGCTGACCTGAGATGGGACACAGTCATAAATGGACACACTCAACATGGGACACCGTCACGATGACCAACACATCATGCCTAATGGGGACAGCAGCCTCACACACCAGAGGAGGCTGTTGGGTGGACATATAGGAGGACAGGTTCATTGTAGGTTTCCATGTGTTCGATGTGTTTCATAACGTTCCATTTATTCCATTCCAGCCATAGCAATGACTCTGTCCTCTTATATATCCAAACACCAGCCTCCTCTGAAACACACTGTATTCACCTCGGCAATGGCAGCCTGCTTAGCTACCAGATGACAGAGTCAAATAATGATTGATAGAGATTGTATTCTATTGCAGTTCTAGCGGTTCTTCTCAGTGACAGAAATCTGACACAATTGGACCAGTGTTGGTTTGGTGTGTGAGAAAGAGCTGAACATGAGCTATGATGACACATTCAGTTGTAAGCATGTATAATACATGGGTTGCAGCAGTGCATGACGCCTGAGAACGTAGCCTTGGCTTCCTGAGGAGAGCAGTGACAGCACCTGAGCGAGTGTCACATGTCACATTGGGCTCACTGGCTTTCCCGCAAAGCCAGCTGCCAGTACATTATAGCGTCTTAATTATGGACCTGTCTGCTGGCTATGGGTGCAGACGGCAGAAACTAGATCAATCGTCCTCATATCACTGTGTGACTTATGATTAGGCTGCATCTTTAAAGAAGTGAGAGTTAATTTCTGTGCATCAAGTTGAGCATTACAGAGCATTCTAGAATGTACAGGACTTGGAAGACATTTTGTGGCCAAGGATGGTCTCTGAAAAGTTAACCATTTAGAGAATTATCTTTCCCTACAAATGTGGATTGGAACTTAAAACAGCATAAAACTAAAGTAACATGAGAAGTTATGCATAAATTCCTTGAGTTTTGATATGCCAAGTTAAATCTAAATATAATTTCTCACATCAAGCAGTTTAGAGATGAAATGTTGACTTGTGAATTGTGTTAATGTCATGATAGAATGAGATAAATGACAGTAACATGCGTTGTATCAAAACCTGCAGCTACAAGCCACAACACACTCATTGACATTGGTCCTTACCTATACCTGCAGGTCCCATACAAAGAGACAAAGCCAGATATTGGTCAGAGTAAGAGAGCTAGAAGCACAGATACATTGTATGCTCATAAAGTGTTTGGTCACTTTACTACAACCACCAGGTCATTAAAACTATCTTTAAGTATTTGACAATTAGTCAATCCCCCAAAATTGTGCATGTCAGCAGTCAGGTTTTCAAGATAAAGTACTGTCAGTAGAGCAAAAACTAGCCTTAATGCATCATATGATGCATTTTGCGTGTAGCATTCCTTAAAGCCAAAGGGGCACTATAATACTACAGTAATACTACTTTAATACTACTGAATCTAAACAGTCAAGGATTTTCTTTCAGAAATCATCCATCACATCAGGGATGTTAAGAACCATACTCATTATATTATCATCTAGTCAATATTCCAGTTTATCTTGGCCTGGCCCTAGTTTGGGTCAGTAACTCCAACTCAACCATATGTTACAATAAATTATACAATGGGTGGGTCTAATCCTGAATGCTGATTGGTTAAAACCGCATTCCAGCCGGTGTCTATTCCACAAGTTACCACCGGCTAAATCTATGACTTAGTCTTGGGCCTACAACACCTGTGCCAATAAATCCTCTAAACACTGGCTTCTCGGGCATTATCACTTAATTATACAACGGGTGGGTCTAATCCTGAATGCTGATTGTTTAAAAAAAAAAGCGGTATAATAACAGTAATATAAACAAGATGGCTGCCTACCTGCCGGCTGCGGCCCCATCGGCTGAGTCCTGGCTTCTCGTCTCACTGGGGGTGCTGTGTCGGCTCACTGATTTGGATGGGGACATGGGGATCGGAACTAAATAATGAAAATAACACGTTTCCAACATTAAAGGTTGCAGCGGATTGACTGGTCAACCCAAGCAATGCCAATGAGAGAGGTGCCCAAAAGTAAAAACAGGATGAAATGGTTAAAAGCAAATGAGTGATGAAAAATAATGATAAAATTAAAATTAAAAAACGGGAGAGAAAGTCAAATGGATTGCTCATTTACCGTTCAAGTCAAAGCAAATGGCTTTCATTGGTCATTGGTAGGTTAATTAACAAAAGCCACTCTTGTACAATAACCAAAAAGTAATATTACAACGGAACGATTCGATTAGTGTAGTGTTAGCTAGCTACATAGATACAAGGACAGCAAAGACAACTAAGACAATTGTGTAGTTTAGACTAATTATCTAGCCAGTTACCGAGGTTACCTAGCTAGCTATCGGGGTTACCTAGCCAGCTACACTTTCTAACAAAGTCAACAACGCAGCCACTGCTAGCTAGCCTACTTCAGCAGTACTGTATCATTTTAATCACTTTAGTCAATAAGATTTTTGCAACGTAAGCTTAACTTTCTGAACATTCGAGACGTGTAGTCCACTTGTCATTCCAATCTCCTTTGCATTAGCGTAGCCTCTTCTGTAGCCTGTCAACTATGTGTCTGTCTATCCCTGTTCTCTCCTCTCTGCACAGACCATACAAACGCTTCACACCGCGTGGCCGCGGCCACCCTAACCTGGTGGTCCCAGCGCGCACGACCCACGTGGAGTTCCAGGTCTCCGGCAGCCTCTGGAACTGCCGATCTGCGGCCAACAAGGCAGAGTTCATCTCAGCCTATGCTTCCCTCCAGTCCCTCGACTTCTTGGCACTGACGGAAACATGGATCACCACAGATAACACTGCCACTCCTACTGCTCTCTCCTCGTCTGCCCACGTGTTCTCGCACACCCCGAGAGCTTCTGGTCAGCGGGGTGGTGGCACCGGGATCCTCATCTCTCCCAAGTGGTCATTCTCTCTTTCTCCCCTTACCCATCTGTCTATCGCCTCCTTTGAATTCCATGCTGTCACAGTTACCAGCCCTTTCAAGCTTAACATCCTTATCATTTATCGCCCTCCAGGTTCCCTCGGAGAGTTCATCAATGAGCTTGATGCCTTGATAAGCTCCTTTCCTGAGGACGGCTCACCTCTCACAGTTCTGGGTGACTTTAACCTCCCCACGTCTACCTTTGACTCATTCCTTTCTGCCTCCTTCTTTCCACTCCTCTCCTCTTTTGACCTCACCCTCTCACCTTCCCCCCCTACTCACAAGGCAGGCAATACGCTTGACCTCATCTTTACTAGATGCTGTTCTTCCACTAACCTCATCGCAACTCCCCTCCAAGTCTCCGACCACTACCTTGTATCCTTTTCCCTCTCGCTCTCATCCAACACTTCCCACACTGCCCCTACTCGGATGGTATCGCGCCGTCCCAACCTTCGCTCTCTCTCCCCCGCTACTCTCTCCTCTTCCATCCTATCATCTCTTCCCTCTGCTCAAACCTTCTCTAACCTATCTCCTGACTCTGCCTCCTCAACCCTCCTCTCCTCCCTTTCTGCATCCTTTGACTCTCTATGTCCCCTATCCTCCAGGCCGGCTCGGTCCTCCCCTCCTGCTCCGTGGCTCGACGACTCATTGCGAGTTCACAGAACAGGGCTCCGGGCAGCCGAGCGGAAATGGAGGAAAACTCGCCTCCCTGCGGACCTGGCATCCTTTCACTCCCTCCTCTCTACATTTTCCTCTTCTGTCTCTGCTGCTAAAGCCACTTTCTACCACTCTAAATTCCAAGCATCTGCCTCTAACCCTAGGAAGCTCTTTGCCACCTTCTCCTCCCTCCTGAATCCTCCCCCCCCCCCCCCCCCTCCTCCCTCTCTGCAGATGACTTCGTCAACCATTTTGAAAAGAAGGTCGACGACATCCGATCCTCGTTTGCTAAGTCAAACGACACCGCTGGTTCTGCTCACACTGCCCTACCCTGTGCTCTGACCTCTTTCTCCCCTCTCTCTCCAGATGAAATCTCGCGTCTTGTGACGGCCGGCCGCCCAACAACCTGCCCGCTTGACCCTATCCCCTCCTCTCTTCTCCAGACCATTTCCGGAGACCTTCTCCCTTACCTCACCTCGCTCATCAACTCATCCCTGACCGCTGGCTACGTCCCTTCCGTCTTCAAGAGAGCGAGAGTTGCACCCCTTCTGAAAAAACCTACACTCGATCCCTCCGATGTCAACAACTACAGACCAGTATCCCTTCTTTCTTTTCTCTCCAAAACTCTTGAACGTGCCGTCCTTGGCCAGCTCTCCTGCTATCTCTCTCAGAATGACCTTCTTGATCCAAATCAGTCAGGTTTCAAGACTAGTCATTCAACTGAGACTGCTCTTCTCTGTATCACGGAGGCGCTCCGCACTGCTAAAGCTAACTCTCTCTCCTCTGCTCTCATCCTTCTAGACCTATCGGCTGCCTTCGATACTGTGAACCATCAGATCCTCCTCTCCACCCTCTCCGAGTTGGGCATCTCCGGCGCGGCCCACGCCTGGATTGCGTCCTACCTGACAGGTCGCTCCTACCAGGTGGCGTGGCGAGAATCTGTCTCCTCACCACGTGCTCTCACCACTGGTGTCCCCCAGGGCTCTGTTCTAGGCCCTCTCCTATTCTCGCTATACACCAAGTCACTTGGCTCTGTCATAACCTCACATGGTCTCTCCTATCATTGCTATGCAGACGACACACAATTAATCTTCTCCTTTCCCCCTTCTGATGACCAGGTGGCGAATCGCATCTCTGCATGTCTGGCAGACATATCAGTGTGGATGACGGATCACCACCTCAAGCTGAACCTCGGCAAGACGGAGCTGCTCTTCCTCCCGGGGAAGGACTGCCCGTTCCATGATCTCGCCATCACGGTTGACAACTCCATTGTGTCCTCCTCCCAGAGCGCTAAGAACCTTGGCGTGATCCTGGACAACACCCTGTCGTTCTCAAATAACATCAAGGCGGTGGCCCGTTCCTGTAGGTTCATGCTCTACAACATCCGCAGAGTACGACCCTGCCTCACACAGGAAGCGGCGCAGGTCCTAATCCAGGCACTTGTCATCTCCCGTCTGGATTACTGCAACTCGCTGTTGGCTGGGCTCCCTGCCTGTGCCATTAAACCCCTACAACTCATCCAGAACGCCGCAGCCCGTCTGGTGTTCAACCTTCCCAAGTTCTCTCACGTCACCCCGCTCCTCCGCTCTCTCCACTGGCTTCCAATTGAAGCTCGCATCCGCTACAAGACCATGGTGCTTGCCTACGGAGCTGTGAGGGGAACGGCACCTCAGTACCTTCAGGCTCTGATCAGGCCCTACACCCAAACAAGGGCACTGCGTTCATCCACCTCTGGCCTGCTCGCCTCCCTACCACTGAGGAAGTACAGTTCCCGCTCAGCCCAGTCAAAACTGTTCGCCGCTCTGGCACCCCAATGGTGGAACAAACTCCCTCACGACGCCAGGACAGCGGAGTCAATCACCACCTTCCGGAGACACCTGAAACCCCACCTCTTTAAGGAATACCTAGGATAGGATAAAGTAATCCTTCTGACCCCCCCCCCCCCCCCCTTAAAAGATTTAGATGCACTATTGTAAAGTGACTGTTCCACTGGATGTCATAAGGTGAATGCACCAATTTGTAAGTCGCTCTGGATAAGAGCGTCTGCTAAATGACTTAAATGTTAAATGTTAAATGTAATATTGCAATAGGATGTTGTTACAAATTTGTACCACTAGAGAACATTGACAAATACCTTTTTACATGTACAGTATTTGGGAAGTGGTGTAAAATACTTTAGTAAAAATACTTTAAAGTACTACTTAAGTTGTTTTTTGGGGTATCTGCACTTCACTATTGATATGTTTGACTACTTTTACCTCACTACATTCCTAAAGAAAATAATGTACTTTTTACTCCATACATTTTCCCTGACATCCAAAAGTACTTACATTTTGAATGCTTAGCAGGACAGGAAAATGGTCTAATTCACACACTTATCAAGAGAACATGCCTGGTCATCCCTACTGCCTCTGATCTGATGGACTCACTAAACACAAATGCTTCGTTTGTAAATTATTTCTGCGTTTTGGAGAGTGTCCCTGACTATCTGTAAATAAATAAAACAAGAAAATTGTACTGACTGGTTTGTATAAGAAATTTGAAATGATTTATACTTTTACTTTGAAACTTAATATATTTTAGAGATTACATTTACTTTTGATACTTAAGTATATTTAAAACCAAAAACGTTTAGACTTTTACTCAAGTAGTATTTTACTGGGTGACTTTCACTTTTACTTGAGAAATTATCAATGAAGGTATCTTTACTTTTACTCAAGTATGACAATTGGGTGCTTTTTCCACCACTGTATTTGGGTAGTGAGATATGTTTTCAACTGTTGTTAAGCCCATCATTTCAACATGAAATGTGGATGTTCTCCAAATGTATTTGCATACAACAAATCTACCTCAATATCATGGGCTTGGGGAAACACCTGGGCATAGATGAAGTACTAATATAATACTAAGCCACAAGTGAGGAAATAAATACATTTAAAAAACATGGGAAAGATAAGATGAAATGGGATATGTATGATATGGTTAGAAATTAATTTGAGATTATGTGCATAGCCTAGGCAGCCACTCGTGGACGCCAGACCGCCACTATCGTCTAGGCTTTATTTGCCCAGCCAGTAATACACTCGTTTCCCCCGGCGACCGGTTTGTACTCAAAACATCCTCCAATCAGGCTGCAAAGGCATCGGTTTTCTCCATAACTAGCTTTAATGGCGTGCCGACAGAATAAAACGAGAAAAAAAGTTATGTACTGTCTTAAGATAAAACTATTTTCCGATTTTCAGCCAATCAGGTTGCAGAAATATGTTGTTTACCCCTGGCTGAAAGTGGGGTGCAACGTCAGGAAGTAGCATTAGCCCCTCTAGCAAGGTGGTGGGAAAATTGTGTTTTATTAAGACAGTATGCATCTTTTTCGAGTTTTTTTCCCCGGCAGCACGCCATTAAAACTAGTTAAGGAGGAAACCGATGCCTTTGCAGCCTGAATTGAGGATGTTTTATGTACGAACCGGTCGCCGGGGGACACGAGTGTAACGTTAATACCAGTGGCTGCCTAGGCTAGAATGTGCAAAACATGAAGGATGAACTTTCACAGAAATTAAATTAATGGTATGCATTTTTAAGATATACTATACTCATGTCAGTTCAAAACATTTGCATTTATTTTGCAATAGACATTGTGAAGAAATAGAACAGTGAAATGTGAAACAGATAATGATCATAATCATGATTAGATTTAAATTAGAGATGAGTAAAAGTAAAACTTGCAAATATTGTTGCATGCAATCAAATAGTAGCAGACATGCAGTACACTGCTGACTTGTAGATGTATAGTATGTAGATGATAATATAGACATAACTTTCCATTTGCTCCATCCTGGCTCATCTACTGGATTTAGTGCATAGAAATATAATTTCTGGAGCAGCCAAATTGCTGTGGTCTGATGCGCAATGCCCATTCTAGTAATTTTACTACTATGAGTTGGTGGTAATTTCTACCTCAAGTGAATAACTGTGTGTGACGTGCTAATTTGAGTTGAGCTAATCTGTGTACCTAGTGGGGGTTCTGGGGAGATGTGCAGTGTGTGTATCTAGTGGGGGTTCTGGGGAGATGTGCAGTATGTGTACCTAGTGGTGGTTCTGGGGAGATGCCGATGCTCTGTAGGAGAGCCTCTGTCTCTCTGCGCTTCCGGTCCAAGTCACGGTCCGAGTCCACTGAGGCAGCTTCAGCCTTCTGCTGCGTCTGTCTACACACACACAAATACACATTATATTAGCTTTGTAATAGTATGTTAGTGAGATGTAGGATTAGGTTTTTGTCTATGGACAGACGGGGATGAGCTTGAACGAGTGTGTCTACTCACTTTTTTCCTCCTTTCCTCCTTCCTCTCCTCCTCCTTCCTCTCCTCCTCCTTCCTCTTCTTCTCCTCCCTGATCTGAGCTAGGCGCTGCTTTTTACGCTCTAGCTGGGCTTTTAGGTCACTTTTGTCCGCCATTGTTTCCTATTGAGCTGGGAAAGAAGGAATGTCACAGAAGGATGCAATGTACCTTTGTAATATGGTCACAATTTAAGATGGTGTCTTTCTAGGTGATGTTGGTATGCCTACTGTTCTGCCCTAGATAACTTCTACTGGGTGTGGCCTTAGGTTAAGTTGCTTTCTTTTTGGCCTGTAACATGCTCTATAATAAATAACAGTGTAGGGGATAAATAAAGGAAAGGGGGATACCTAGTCAGTTGTAAAACTGAATGTATTCAACTGAAATGTGTCTTCCGCATTTAACCCTCTGAATCAGAGAGGTGTGGGGGGCTGCCTTAATCAATGTTCACGTCATCGGTGTCTTCCACATTTAACACTCTGAATCAGAGAGGTGTGGGGGGCTGCCTTAATCAATGTTCACGTCATCGGTGTCTTCCACATTTAACCCTCTGAATCAGAGAGGTGTGGGGGGCTGCCTTAATCAATGTTCACGTCATCGGTGTCTTCCACATTTAACCCTCTGAATCAGAGAGGTGTGGGGGGCTGCCTTAATCAATGTTCACGTCATCGGTGTCTTCCACATTTAACACTCTGAATCAGAGAGGTGTGGGGGGCTGCCTTAATCAATGTTCACGTCATCGGTGTCTTCCACATTTAACCCTCTGAATCAGAGAGGTGTGGGGGGCTGCCTTAATCGACATCCACGTCTAAGTACATGATCTATCTGCATCTCCCTGTCAATGTATTGTGGTAGGGTCAATACTCAATAATCATACTTCACTTGAAGTCACCAATGCAAGGGCAAAGGGTGGCTAATTTGGGAACAATATAAAAAAAAAAGTGAATATTAAATTATAGTAAAAGGACAATGACAACATAAGCAAGCCATTGCATCAAATTGATACTTCCAAAACACGTCCAACTACAGTTTATGTGACATAAATAGACAGCATCATTGATGAAGGCAAATGTCTCCTTGGTAAGGGAATGCTGGGCTGAGCACACAGGAGGGAATTACATACAAATAAAATATGTACTGAACAAACATGGAGGATAAAGTAAAGTAACACTTTATTGAAATACTTAAAACAATACAATTTAAATTAAGACAAAAATAGTCAAATTAGCAACAACAAAAATTACAAGTCTCTGCTAGGTAAAGCCCCGCCTTATCTCAGCTCACTGGTCACCATAGCAGCACCCACCCGTAGCACGCGCTCCAGCAGGTATATCTCACTGGTCACCCCCAAAGCCAATTCTTCCTTTGGCCGCCTCTCCTTACAGTTCTCTGCTGCCAATGACTGGAACGAACTGCAAAAATCTCTGAAGCTGGAGACTAATATCTTCCTCATTAGCTTAAAGCACCAGCTGTCAGAGCAGCTCACAGATCACTGCACCTGTACATAGCTCATCTGTAAATAGCCCATCCAATCTACCTCATCCCCATACTGTATTTATCTTGCTCCTTTAGACCCCAGTATCTCTACTTGCACATTCATCTTCTGCACATCCTACCATTCCAGTGTTTAATTGCTATATTGTAATTACTTTGCCACCATGGCCTATTTATTGCCTTACCTCTCTTATCCTACCTCATTTGCACATGCTGTATATATATTTTTCTACTGTATTATTGATTGTATGTTTGTTTCTTCCATGTGTAACTCTGTGTTGTTGTATGTGTCGAACTGCTTTGCTTTATCTTGGCCAGGTCGCAGTTGTAAATGAGAACTTGTTCTCAACTAGTTCAACTAGCCTACCTGGTTAAATAAAAGGTGAAAAAAATGGCAATGCATGAAGACCTAGCCTGAGATATTACTATTCTATGCTTAGACAGAGCCTTAACACACTATCTACAGCAGTGGTTCACAAACCCTGGGTGCTAGAACCCCTGGGAGTACTTGGCCTATCTACAGGGCAGAGCGAAATTTAGTTGGTGGTACAGTAACCGAAAAAGGTTGGGAACCACTGATCTACAGTATGGTGATGATGCCCACAGTACTGCACTGAGGTGGGTAAGGTAAAGGATAAATTGGGTATCATTAGCAATGACGTCATTCTTCAGTACGCTTCTTCTTCCCTTTATCCAAAACCATACAGAAACACCACGCAAATGACACATGCTACAAATGTATACAATTAGTTATTCTATTGCCTTGTAAAGACTTGTCATACCTGCTCTTTCTTTCCCTATGGATGATAATGATGATGGTCACTTGCAAAGATACTGTATCACGCGACTGCTACACCCTCCGCAAATCACCACATTATTATCCTCCTCTAATGATATTGGAGCAACAAACCTCGGATGTATGGTAAAAACAGGTCGTTTCAGTTTAGATGGTATTGCTGTCAATGGCTAAAATTAAACATATTCGCGCCAGATGACCAAAAGCAAATATAAAACAAGTGCATGCCATTATGCAGCATCTCCCCTTCAGAATATCAGAGGAAATCCCACCTTCTTTCCTTACACATCCTGTCAGAGCAATGTGCCGCTTTGAATTAGCTGTTAATGTCGCCATCTACAGGCCATTTAGAAAAGTGTACGGGTACACGGCGTTCTCAGATTTACATCTATTATTTAACTCAACGAAACCTGTTTTTTATATAATACAATCATTAATATTTTTTATTGTATATTGTTTTGTTTGCACATATTTCTTTCTTTCTAAACAACCACCTCCCCAAAAACCAAAGCATAGTGTTCTTTCATTGGTCAAAGCCAATGCCAATCAAATCCAAACTTCATCAACAACTCAACACAGAGGTCGGTCTTGTGAAGAGCATTCGTGAATTCTGGAATATTGTTGCTTGTTAAAAGTTTAGGTGATGCAAAGACATTCGGCACTGTTCAGGAATGTGACTGTGTTTCATTGACAATTGTTTTGAATAATGTCAATTTAACGCATTGATATTGCCCTTGGTGGCTAGCATTAGCCAGTTAGCTAGCGTCTTTACGTCTGAGAGACTGGAGCGTGCTGCTGGTGAAGAGAAAAGGGCATCCTGGCGAAGAGAAAAGGGCATCCTGGCTGACAACAATCGGACTGTCTCGGGACTTCAATTTTAATTTGTTGCAACTATGAAGTTAACGCAATTTTTGCTAAAGAACAGCTCCATACCTAAACAAGCACTAGTGGATAGGTTTTCCAAGTTCTCACCTTCGCCGCTGTCAATGAAACAATTCATAGACTTTGGTAAGTTTTCATCCCTGTCCTGTCTTAATAACATAGCTAAACATTACAATACTGTTCAAAAATGTAGCTAGCTAGCTAAACATTACAATGACGTTACTGTGCAACATTGTAGCTTGCCTAACGTTAATTCTGAGTCCATAGCAGCTACGTGCAAAACAAGTGTCACTGGTTGCATTGTGAAAGTAGGGTAGCTAAGTAACTGACAGCTGTCAGTGTTCCCAGAGTAATGCCGTATGTGTCCTATGATCACAGAGGAACTCTCTGCTGAAGCGTTGACAAACATTATTGTATTAAATTGTATCATGATACTGGTGGGTATGGCTGCATTCACAACAATGGGGATGGCACCCATTGTATTGCCACTCTCCTGACAATAGATTGTTTACGGCTAGTTGCGGGACGAAACAATGTCTCGTTGCAGGACTAAGCAACGTATCATGCGGTAGATACCAAGCAAAGGTATCCATCAAATGTAAAGCAGAGACTGTGATGTTGAATCAAATCCCTCGTGACACACGGCCACTGTTAGTTAGATTCAGTTCTAACACGTCACTAAAAGGGGGAAATTAAAATCTTACTCCCTATCATGCTTTTCTGCTAGATAGCACTTGGTCCTGTTCTTAGGTGAAAACGTGACGTATTCCTTCTGCCAAAACAAACCAGTTCAATGTCTTCACATTGTCTTAAACATTTACACAGCAGTGTGTGTACTGTATGATGTCCTGTCTTGAGATTTCCAGTCAGTAGCTTATCCCTGAGACTGAAACAGGGAGGGACTACCTGAACTGGTCCAATGAGAAAACAACTTTTTGTTTTCCATTGCAAAACGTTTTGCTGTGGTGTGCGCCTAATGAGTACAACCCAGATGTGTTCCTGTGTCATGCGACTGTAGGCTCGGCCAATGCCTGTGAGAAGACGTCCTTTGTGTTCCTGCGTCAGGAGCTTCCTGTCCGGCTGGCCAACATCATGAAGGAGATCGACTTCCTCCCTGACAAGCTTCTCGGCACCCCCTCACTACAGCTGCTACAGAGCTGGTAAATACAGCTGTAGCTTATACATCTCTATATCTCAGTGAATCTGTGCACCCCCTTACTACAGCAGCGGCTACATCACCTATTATGAACCTTGACTGAATATTGGCCAATCCCCCTCCAGGCTGCAGACACACACCTCACCTACACAAGCTGCAGGAGTGAGTGTGGATAGTACATAGTGAGATATAGAGGATGTACTATGTAGCTGAGTCCAATCCCATTCCAGGCTGAAGAAACTACTTAATTTCACTGTGTAGCTGTGTGTGTGGAATAGTTACCTTACATGCAGGGTCACGGCACAGGTCAGATATTTTAGCATCCCTTGAATGGACTGGGAGTAGAATAACATGGTTCCTGGAAGGGTGTCTTCTAGCAAAAGCGTAAATACCACCCTGCATACCACTGCTGGCTTGCTTCTGAAGCTAAGCAGGGTTGGTCCTGGTCAGTCCCTGGATGGGAGACCAGGTGCTGCTGGATGTGGTGTTGGAGGGCCAGTAGGAGGCACTCTTTCCTCTGGTCTAAAAAATATCCCAATGCCCCAGGGCAGTGATTGGGGACACTGCCCTGTGTAGTGTGCCGTCTTTCGGATGAGACGTTAATCGTGTGTCCTGACTCTCTGAGGTCATTAAAGATCCCATGGCACTTGTCGTAAGAGTAGGGGTGTTAACCCCGGTGTCCTGGCTAAATTCCCAAGCTGGCCCTGAAACCATCACAGTCACCTAATAATCCCCAGTTTACAATTGGCTCATTCATCCCCTTCCTCTCCCCTGTAACTATTCCCCAGGTCGTTGCTGTAAATGAGAACGTGTTCTCAGTCAACTTACCTGGTAAAATAACGGATAAATAAAAAATATATATTCTTGACCCCTCCTTATTTACTTATTTACTGAATGCTGTGTGCTCCTCCTACAGAGAGCTGACCCTACTGTAAACATTACACTGCTTCATGCATTCAGTAGGACCGTTTGTATAGAATGTGGAGAATTGGATCACTCCCAGAGTATATCTTTCCCCTTACAGTTATTCCATCATTTATTTTACCAGGCAAATCAATTAAGAACAAATTGTTATTTAAAATGACTGCCTGGCAAGCGGCAAAAGGCCTCCTGTTGGGATTAAAAAAGAAAGATCGGTTTGTACCTTTTAGCCAACTCTGCTACAGTATGTTTGTTCCTTCATAGTTGTCAGAAATGATTATTGAACTTGTATGTTGCTCTCGGCGAAACCTGTATGATCAAACCAATCAAATGTATTTTATAAAGCCCTTTTTACATCAGCAGTTGTAAAATGTCTTATCTTGAAGAGCCATTTACTGTAGGTGATATTGTCTATCCTGACAGAGCCAATAGGATGTTATTATCCTGGCGACCATAACCTTGCATAGACTATCTTACTGAACTACTCTGCTCTAGTGAGGGGTATGTGGGATGAGAGAGTTATGGGGATCTCAAATCAAAGCACCACGTCCCTTAAACGGAGTGGTACATCTAATTTCTAGGGATGAGATGCAGGCCTACCCTGCCATGTAGGCTGCCAGCTGTCTCCGTCTCATATCTCTGTCTGTCTGTCAGGCAGGCTGCACAGGTGTACAGACACATGCATACACACACAATAACATACTCACTCTACACACTCGTACAAATAGATTTTGTGTTTTAGATGTAGTGGCCTGAGGGCACATTTAATGTGTTGTGAAATGTTATGAATGTGATGTTTTAAAAATTATATAACCTGACTTCATTTGCTGGACACCAGGAAGAGTAGCTGCTGCCTTTGCAGGAACTAATGGGGATCCTTAATAAATACAAAATACAGGGACGATGTGGGCTGGAACACCATGTATCCCCAGTGGAACAGGGGACGTGCGTGACGTTGTTTGACGATCATCAGAAGTGTAGCCTAGAAAAATGGAGGACTACAATGTGCATCGTCTTTATTAGTGACAGTCAGATATATTTTGTCAGTTAAAATGGGTACTTGCAAATATGTTCTCTTATTGAAATGGAATACTTTCCCAAAAATAAAGGGAGTTGATTGCTGAGTGCTAGGCCTGTGAAGGAACTGTTTAGGCTCTCCCCTAGTTAGGTAAAACCATCAGCTAACTAGAGTGTAATGTCAGGGAAAGTACAGCACAGTTGAAACTCTGAACTAGGGCAATAACTTTGTCTCTCTGATAGGTGGCCAGTACAGAACCCTATGTTCCAGCTTTATTATCAATGAAATGATATGGACGATATATATTTATAAACTTGGTCTAAAGTTAGCGTTCTGCGTCATCGCTACTCTATTAGGGGTTATGTTCCGCTTTAGGCCGTGGGGTTTTTCCATCCACAATATTGATTTGGCACCATTTATTTGACTTGGCTAGTGGTAGAGTAGTGGTCTGAGGGCAACAACAAACGTTACAGTTAAACTTTGTAATTCAAGCTAGTTAGCCTAGTTGTATCTGCTATGCAGCTGTGTTAGTAAAGCGGGAGGGTTCAAGGTCAGTTGGTGGACAAAGAGGGTTTGAAAACAGTCAGCCACTAATCTCTCACCTAGTTTCCTGACTCAATCTGCACGTCACTGAAGTCGGGACAATTTAGCCTACAGCCTCTTAACTAGGCCATAATAGTGACTCCTCTGAACAAGCTAGTAGGCTAATAAGTAAGCTACTGAAATGCTTAGTGTTAACGTGTTAGGCCTACTTCCACTAGGTCAGAAGTATTTAGCGTGTGCTGTACAGAGAATATTCACGTTTTGAGAGGTTGAAAATGGTGAGGAATGTTTCAACATCAGAAGGAACATAACTGCCCAAATGGCACTCTATTCCCCAGGGCCCATAGGGCTCTGGTCAAAAGTAGTGCACTATATAGGGAATAGGTTGCCATTTGGGATGCATAATAGGCCTATCTCCAGCCACAAGTAGCCCTAGTTATTGTAGCATGTATAAATACCCCCATGTGGTTTTCATGGTCACCACGAGAGTCGGAGTCCTTTCCAAAATAGAAGTCTGAGATTTTTAAAGGTGGAACTCCAGGAGCCAAAAGTGATTTGCTAAAGGAAAGAAGTGATCTTTGCACTGGTTTCTGGCTTCTACACATACCTTTAGTTTCTTTCACCATGGGACTGAAATAAAGGTTTAAAGAAGCACTCATAAACCTTTCATTATGCCTATGTAATTCATAAGCAAATGTTGTGCTACACTCCCAAGCATTTTGCTTATAAATACTCTTTATGAATGCTCTGTAAAAGCCTAAGAATACTCTTTATGAATGCTCTACAAAGCCTTTATAAATGTAGTTTAAAGTAGCAGTATTGTTTCCCTGTGTAAACTAGCCTGTCTTCTGTGATCTATTCCTACAGGTATGCAACAAGTCTGATGGAGCTTGTGGGCTTCCTGGAGAAAGATGCTGATGATAAAACGATCCTAAAGAAGTAAGTCAATTACACAGTCATATCCAGCAGATAGGCCTACATCTCATTAGATGGACTCTCCAAAGTGAGTCATAGTTAATTCAGGTAAGTAAAGATAACATTTCTCTAATCTCTGCCTAATAATAGCTACCTCTTCTAACTGAATAATAGATTATGGTTTTAATCTTGATCTGAAATGGAATGTGATATGATGGATACCTCTGCTGCTGCTGAATCAATCATATTTTGAGCTGGTAGCAACCTCGCAGATGTTAGTGAGTTAATGACAATAGTTACTTTATTTATACCTAGAGGGAAAATTAGGATTGCAGACTATTGGAATAGAATATGTGGAATTGTGAACTTTCGACCCAGCCTTTGCCCTGTCTCCTCAGGTTCACTGAGACGCTGGTGAACGTCAGGAACCGTCACAACAACGTGGTCCCCACCATGGCCCAGGGCGTAGTGGAGTACAAGGAGGCTTTCGGCTCTGACCCTGTGACCAATCAGAACGTCCAATACTTCCTGGATCGCTTCTACATGAGCCGTATCTCCACCCGCATGCTCATGAACCAGCACTGTCAGTAACTATACTACATATATACTATACTACATATATACTATACTACAGTAGTGGCCAAAAGTTGAGTGACGCAAATATTAATTTTCAAAGTCTGCTGCCTCAGTTTGTATGATGGCAATTTGCATATACTCCAGAATGTTATGAAGAGTGATCAGATGAATTGCAATTAATTGCAAAGTCACTCTGTCATGCAAATTAACTGAATCCCCCCAAAAAACATTTCCACTGCATTTCAGCCCTGCCACAAAAGGACCAGCTGACATCATGTCAGTGATTCTCTCGTTAACACAGGTGTGAGTGTTGACGAGGACAAGGCTGGAGATCACTCTCATGCTGATTGAGTTCGAATAAGACTGGAAGCTTCAAAAGGAGGGTGGTGCTTGGAATCATTGTTCTTCCTCTGTCAGCCATGGTTACCTGCAAGGAAACACGTGCCGTCATCATTGCTTTGCACAAAAAGGGCTTCACAGGCAAGGATATTGCTGCCAGTAAGATTGCACCTAAATCAACCATTTATCGGATCATCAAGAACTTCAAGGAGAGCGGTTCAATTGTTGTGAAGAAGGCTTCAGAGCGCCCAAGAAAGTCCAGCAAGCGCCAGGACCGTCTCCTAAAGTTGATTCAGCTGCGGGATCGGGGCACCACCAATACAGAGCTTGCTCAGGAATGGCAGCAGGCAGGTGTGAGTGCATCTGCATGCACAGTGAGGCAAAGACTTTGAGGATGGCCTGATGTAAAGAAGCCACTTCTCTCCAGGAAAAACATCAGGGACAGACTGGTATTCTGCAAAAGGTACAGGGATTGGACTGCTGAGGACTGGGGTAAAGTCATTTTCTCTGATGAATCCCCTTTCTGATTGTTTGGGGCATCCGGAAAAAAGCTTGTCTGGAGAAGACAAGGTGAGCGCTACCGTCAGTCCTGTGTCATGCCAACAGTAATGCATCCTGAGACCATTCATGTGTGGGGTTGCTTCTCAGCCAAGGGAGTGGCTCACTCACAATTTTGCCTAAGAACACAGCCATGAATAAAGAATGGTACCAACACATCCTCCGAGAGCAACTTCTCCCAACCATCCAGGAACAGTTTGGTGATGAAAAATGCCTTTTCCAGCATGATGGAGCACCTTGCCATAAGGCAAAAGTGATAACTAAGTGGCTCGGGGAACAAAACATCGATATTTTGGGTCCATGGCCAGGAAACTCCCCAGACCTTAATCCCATTGAGAACTTGTGGTCAATCCTCAAGAGACGGGTGGACAAACAAAACCCCCAAACTCCAAACATTGAATATGCAAGAATGGGCTGCCATCAGTCAGGATGTGGCCCAGAAGTTAATTGAAAGCATGCCAGGGTGGATTGCAGAGGTCTTGAAAAAGAAGGGTCAACACTGCAAATATTGACTCTTTGCATCAACTTCATGTAATTGTCAATAAAAGCCTTTGACACTTTGAAATGCTTGTAATTATACTTCAGTATTCCATAGTAACATCTGACAAAAATATCTAAAGACACTGAAGCAGCAAACTGTGGAAATTAATATTTGTCATTCTCAAAACTTTTGGCCACGACTGTACATCACCATGCTCATGAACCAGCACTGTCTGTAACTACACTACATCACCATGCTCATGAACCAGCACTGTCTGTAACTACACTACATCACCATGCTCATGAACCAGCACTGTCTGTAACTACACTACATCACCATGCTCATGAACCAGCACTGTCTGTAACTACACTACATCACCATGCTCATGAACCAGCACTGTCTGTAACTACACTACATCACCATGCTCATGAACCAGCACTGTCTGTAACTACATCACCATGCTCATGAACCAGCACTGTCTGTAACTACATCACCATGCTCATGAACCAGCACTGTCTGTAACTACACTCCATCACCATGCTCATGAACCAGCACTGTCTGTAACTACACTACATCACCATGCTCATGAACCAGCATTATCTGTAACTACACTACATCACCATGCTCATGAACCAGCACTGTCTAACTACACTACATCACCATGCTCATGAACCAGCACTGTCTGTAACTACGCTACATCACCATGCTCATGAACCAGCACTGTCTGTAACTACGCTACATCACCATGCTCATGAACCAGCACTGTCTGTAACTACGCTACATCACCATGCTCATGAACCAGCACTGTCTGTAACTACACTACATCACCATGCTCATGAACCAGCACTGTAACTACACTACATCACCATGGTCATGAACCAGCACTGTCTGTAACTACACTACAGCACCATGGTCATGAACCAGCACTGTCTAACTACACTACATCACCATGCTCATGAACCAGCACTGTCTGTAACTACACTACACCACCATGCTCATGAACCAGCACTGTCTGTAACTACACTCCATCACCATGCTCATGAACCAGCACTGTCTAACTACACTACATCACCATGCTCATGAACCAGCACTGTCTGTAACTACACTACATCACCATGCTCATGAACCAGCACTGTCTGTAACTACACTACATCACCATGCTCATGAACCAGCACTGTCTGTAACTACACTACATCACCATGCTCATGAACCAGCACTGTAACTACACTACATCACCATGGTCATGAACCAGCACTGTCTGTAACTACACTACAGCACCATGCTCATGAACCAGCACTGTCTGTAACTACACTACATCACCATGCTCATGAACCAGCACTGTCTGTAACTACACTACATCACCATGCTCATGAACCAGCACTGTCTGTAACTACACTCCATCACAATGCTCATGAACCAGCACTGTCTGTAACTACACTACATCACCATGCTCATGAACCAGCACTGTCTAACTACACTCCATCACCATGCTCATGAACCAGCACTGTCTGTAACTACACTACATCACCATGCTCATGAACCAGCACTGTCTGTAACTCCATCACCATGCTCATGAACCAGCACTGTCTGTAACTACACTACATCACCATGCTCATGAACCAGCACTGTCTGTAACTACACTACATCACCATGCTCATGAACCAGCACTGTCTGTAACTACACTACATCACAATGCTCATGAACCAGCACTGTCTGTAACTACACTCCATCACCATGCTCATGAACCAGCACTGTCTGTAACTACACTACATCACCATGCTCATGAACCAGCACTGTCTGTAACTACACTACATCACCATGCTCATGAACCAGCACTGTAACTACACTACATCACCATGGTCATGAACCAGCACTGTCTGTAACTACACTACAGCACCATGCTCATGAACCAGCACTGTCTGTAACTACACTACATCACCATGCTCATGAACCAGCACTGTCTGTAACTACACTACATCACCATGCTCATGAACCAGCACTGTCTGTAACTACACTCCATCACCATGCTCATGAACCAGCACTGTCTGTAACTACACTACATCACCATGCTCATGAACCAGCACTGTCTGTAACTACACTCCATCACCATGCTCATGAACCAGCACTGTCTGTAACTACACTACATCACCATGCTCATGAACCAGCACTGTCTGTAACTACACTACATCACCATGCTCATGAACCAGCACTGTCTGTAACTACACTACATCACCATGCTCATGAACCAGCACTGTCTGTAACTACACTACATCACCATGCTCATGAACCAGCACTGTCTGTAACTACACTACATCACCATGCTCATGAACCAGCACTGTCTGTAACTACACTACATCACCATGCTCATGAACCAGCACTGTCTGTAACTACATCACCATGCTCATGAACCAGCACTGTCTGTAACTACATCACCATGCTCATGAACCAGCACTGTCTGTAACTACATCACCATGCTCATGAACCAGCACTGTCTGTAACTACACTCCATCACCATGCTCATGAACCAGCACTGTCTGTAACTACACTCCATCACCATGCTCATGAACCAGCACTGTCTGTAACTACACTCCATCACCATGCTCATGAACCAGCACTGTCTGTAACTACACTACATCACCATGCTCATGAACCAGCACTGTCTGTAACTACACTACATCACCATGCTCATGAACCAGCACTGTCTGTAACTACACTACATCACCATGCTCATGAACCAGCACTGTAACTACACTACATCACCATGGTCATGAACCAGCACTGTCTGTAACTACACTACAGCACCATGCTCATGAACCAGCACTGTCTGTAACTACACTACATCACCATGCTCATGAACCAGCACTGTCTGTAACTACACTACATCACCATGCTCATGAACCAGCACTGTCTGTAACTACACTCCATCACAATGCTCATGAACCAGCACTGTCTGTAACTACACTACATCACCATGCTCATGAACCAGCACTGTCTAACTACACTCCATCACCATGCTCATGAACCAGCACTGTCTGTAACTACACTACATCACCATGCTCATGAACCAGCACTGTCTGTAACTCCATCACCATGCTCATGAACCAGCACTGTCTGTAACTACACTACATCACCATGCTCATGAACCAGCACTGTCTGTAACTACACTACATCACCATGCTCATGAACCAGCACTGTCTGTAACTACACTACATCACAATGCTCATGAACCAGCACTGTCTGTAACTACACTCCATCACCATGCTCATGAACCAGCACTGTCTGTAACTACACTACATCACCATGCTCATGAACCAGCACTGTCTGTAACTACACTACATCACCATGCTCATGAACCAGCACTAACTACACTACATCACCATGGTCATGAACCAGCACTGTCTGTAACTACACTACAGCACCATGCTCATGAACCAGCACTGTCTGTAACTACACTACATCACCATGCTCATGAACCAGCACTGTCTGTAACTACACTACATCACCATGCTCATGAACCAGCACTGTCTGTAACTACACTCCATCACCATGCTCATGAACCAGCACTGTCTGTAACTACACTACATCACCATGCTCATGAACCAGCACTGTCTGTAACTACACTCCATCACCATGCTCATGAACCAGCACTGTCTGTAACTACACTACATCACCATGCTCATGAACCAGCACTGTCTGTAACTACACTACATCACCATGCTCATGAACCAGCACTGTCTGTAACTACGCTACATCACCATGCTCATGAACCAGCACTGTCTGTAACTACGCTACATCACCATGCTCATGAACCAGCACTGTCTGTAACTACACTACATCACCATGCTCATGAACCAGCACTGTCTGTAACTACACTACATCACCATGCTCATGAACCAGCACTGTCTGTAACTACACTACATCACCATGCTCATGAACCAGCACTGTCTGTAACTACACTACATCACCATGCTCATGAACCAGCACTGTCTGTAACTACATCACCATGCTCATGAACCAGCACTGTCTGTAACTACATCACCATGCTCATGAACCAGCACTGTCTGTAACTACATCACCATGCTCATGAACCAGCACTGTCTGTAACTACACTCCATCACCATGCTCATGAACCAGCACTGTCTGTAACTACACTACATCACCATGCTCATGAACCAGCATTATCTGTAACTACGCTACATCACCATGCTCATGAACCAGCACTGTCTGTAACTACGCTACATCACCATGCTCATGAACCAGCACTGTCTGTAACTACACTACATCACCATGCTCATGAACCAGCACTGTAACTACACTACATCACCATGGTCATGAACCAGCACTGTCTGTAACTACACTACATCACCATGGTCATGAACCAGCACTGTCTGTAACTACACTACAGCACCATGGTCATGAACCAGCACTGTCTAACTACACTACATCACCATGCTCATGAACCAGCACTGTCTGTAACTACACTACACCACCATGCTCATGAACCAGCACTGTCTGTAACTACACTCCATCACCATGCTCATGAACCAGCACTGTCTAACTACACTACATCACCATGCTCATGAACCAGCACTGTCTGTAACTACACTACATCACCATGCTCATGAACCAGCACTGTCTGTAACTACACTACATCACCATGCTCATGAACCAGCACTGTCTGTAACTACACTACATCACCATGCTCATGAACCAGCACTGTAACTACACTACATCACCATGGTCATGAACCAGCACTGTCTGTAACTACACTACAGCACCATGGTCATGAACCAGCACTGTAACTACACTACATCACCATGCTCATGAACCAGCACTGTCTGTAACTACACTCCATCACCATGCTCATGAACCAGCACTGTCTGTAACTACACTCCATCACCATGCTCATGAACCAGCACTGTCTGTAACTACACTCCATCACCATGCTCATGAACCAGCACTATCTGTAACTACACTCCATCACCATGCTCATGAACCAGCACTGTCTGTAACTACACTACATCACCATGCTCATGAACCAGCACTGTCTGTAACTACACTCCATCACCATGCTCATGAACCAGCACTGTCTGTAACTACACTACATCACCATGCTCATGAACCAGCACTATCTGTAACTACACTCCATCACCATGCTCATGAACCAGCACTGTCTGTAACTACACTACATCACCATGCTCATGAACCAGCACTGTCTGTAACTACACTACATCACCATGCTCATGAACCAGCACTGTCTGTAACTACACTACATCACAATGCTCATGAACCAGCACTGTCTGTAACTACACTCCATCACCATGCTCATGAACCAGCACTGTCTGTAACTACACTACATCACCATGCTCATGAACCAGCACTGTCTAACTACACTACATCACCATGCTCATGAACCAGCACTGTAACTACACTACATCACCATGGTCATGAACCAGCACTGTCTGTAACTACACTACAGCACCATGCTCATGAACCAGCACTGTCTGTAACTACACTACATCACCATGCTCATGAACCAGCACTGTCTGTAACTACACTACATCACCATGCTCATGAACCAGCACTGTCTGTAACTACACTCCATCACAATGCTCATGAACCAGCACTGTCTGTAACTACACTACATCACCATGCTCATGAACCAGCACTGTCTAACTACACTCCATCACCATGCTCATGAACCAGCACTGTCTGTAACTACACTACATCACCATGCTCATGAACCAGCACTGTCTGTAACTCCATCACCATGCTCATGAACCAGCACTGTCTGTAACTACACTACATCACCATGCTCATGAACCAGCACTGTCTGTAACTACACTACATCACCATGCTCATGAACCAGCACTGTCTGTAACTACACTACATCACAATGCTCATGAACCAGCACTGTCTGTAACTACACTCCATCACCATGCTCATGAACCAGCACTGTCTGTAACTACACTACATCACCATGCTCATGAACCAGCACTGTCTGTAACTACACTACATCACCATGCTCATGAACCAGCACTAACTACACTACATCACCATGGTCATGAACCAGCACTGTCTGTAACTACACTACAGCACCATGCTCATGAACCAGCACTGTCTGTAACTACACTACATCACCATGCTCATGAACCAGCACTGTCTGTAACTACACTCCATCACCATGCTCATGAACCAGCACTGTCTGTAACTACACTCCATCACCATGCTCATGAACCAGCACTGTCTGTAACTACACTACATCACCATGCTCATGAACCAGCACTGTCTAACTACACTCCATCACCATGCTCATGAACCAGCACTGTCTGTAACTACACTACATCACCATGCTCATGAACCAGCACTGTCTGTAACTACATCACCATGCTCATGAACCAGCACTGTCTGTAACTACACTCCATCACCATGCTCATGAACCAGCACT
This sequence comes from Salvelinus namaycush, assembly GCF_016432855.1. Classification (NCBI taxonomy): domain Eukaryota; kingdom Metazoa; phylum Chordata; class Actinopteri; order Salmoniformes; family Salmonidae; genus Salvelinus; species Salvelinus namaycush. Next base: position 10,704,704 of record NC_052333.1, on the reverse strand, counting down.
ATCTGTAACTACACTCCATCACCATGCTCATGAACCAGCACTGTCTGTAACTACACTACACCACCATGCTCATGAACCAGCACTGTCTAACTACACTCCATCACCATGCTCATGAACCAGCACTGTCTAACTACACTACATCACCATGCTCATGAACCAGCACTGTCTGTAACTACACTACATCACCATGCTCATGAACCAGCACTGTCTGTAACTACACTACATCACCATGCTCATGAACCAGCACTGTCTGTAACTACACTACATCACCATGCTCATGAACCAGCACTGTCTGTAACTACACTCCATCACAATGCTCATGAACCAGCACTGTCTGTAACTACACTACATCACCATGCTCATGAACCAGCACTGTCTGTAACTACACTACATCACCATGCTCATGAACCAGCACTGTCTGTAACTACACTCCATCACCATGCTCATGAACCAGCACTGTCTGTAACTACACTACATCACCATGCTCATGAACCAGCACTGTCTGTAACTACACTACATCACCATGCTCATGAACCAGCACTGTCTGTAACTACATCACCATGCTCATGAACCAGCACTGTCTGTAACTACACTCCATCACCATGCTCATGAACCAGCACTGTCTGTAACTACATCACCATGCTCATGAACCAGCACTGTCTGTAACTACACTCCATCACCATGCTCATGAACCAGCACTATCTGTAACTACACTCCATCACCATGCTCATGAACCAGCACTGTCTGTAACTACACTCCATCACCATGCTCATGAACCAGCACTGTCTGTAACTACACTACATCACCATGCTCATGAACCAGCACTGTCTGTAACTACACTACATCACCATGCTCATGAACCAGCACTGTCTGTAACTACATCACCATGCTCATGAACCAGCACTGTCTGTAACTACACTCCATCACCATGCTCATGAACCAGCACTGTCTGTAACTACACTACACCACCATGCTCATGAACCAGCACTAGTCAGTAGGGTTGTGTACACAAAATACATGCAAGTGTAGTTACCCAATGAGTCTGAATTTGTTGTTATGTACCTCTTCAGCTCTCATCTTTGATGGAAGTGCCAACCCCGCCCATCCCAAGCACATTGGCACCATCGACCCCGACTGTGACGTGACAGAGGTGGTAAAAGGTACTGTCCCTCATCAGCAACACACACAGACAGACACAGACAGACAGACAGACAGACACAGACAGACAGACAGACAGACACAGACAGACACACACAGAGACAGACACACACAGAGACAGAGACAGAGACACACACACACACACACACACAGACACACACACAGAGACAGACAGACACACACACAGAGACAGACACACACACACAGAGACAGACACACACACACACAGAGACACACACACACACAGAGACAGACACACACACACAGAGACACACACACACACAGAGACAGACACACACACACACACACACACAGAGACAGACACACACACACACACACACACAGAGACAGACACACACACACACACACACACAGAGACAGACACACACACACACAGAGACACACACAGAGACAGACACACACACAGACAGACACAGACAGACACACACAGAGACAGACACACACAGAGACAGAGACAGAGACACACACACACACACACAGAGACAGAGACACACACAGAGACAGACACACACACAGACACACACACAGAGACAGACAGACACACACACAGAGACAGACACACACACACAGAGACAGACACACACACACAGAGACAGACACACACACACAGAGACACACACACACACAGAGACAGACACACACACACAGAGACACAGAGACACACACACACACACACACACACAGAGACAGACACACACACACACAGAGACAGACACACACACACACACAGAGACAGACACACACACACACAGAGACACACACACACACAGAGACAGACACACACACACACACACACACACAGACACACACACACACACACACACACACACACAGACACACACACAGACACACACAGAGACAGACACACACACACACACAGACACACACACACACAGAGACAGACACACACACACACAGAGACAGACACACACACACACACACAGACACACACACAGACAGAGACACACACACACACAGAGACAGACACACACACACACACACACAGAGACAGACACACACACACACACAGAGACACACACACACACACACACAGAGACACACACACACACAGAGACACACACACACACACAGAGACACACACACACAGAGACACACACACACACACACACACAGAGACAGACACACAGACACACACAATTTACAGGTGCAGTATCATTATTAGAATAACAGCTAATAACCATAACAGCTAATCAGTGGTCATTAGCTGTTATGGTAATTCGATTGAAAGTCAGTGTTTTCCTCCTGTGCTACAGTCCTTGTCTTTGTTTTGACTGTTTCTTTCCCAGATGCCTTCGATAGTTCCAAGATGCTCTGTGAGCAGTACTACCTGACCTCGCCAGAGATTGACATCACACAAGTCAACGGTAAATCACATTCTATACAGGGTTATAGACCTGGCTTCTGGAAGGTATTTGTTTTCCTTCAAATATTTTAGCTGCGCTTGGTTGAGCTGGCCTGGCTCAATTGACCCAATAGAATAGTCCCAGAAGTGCAACCTGGCCCAACTGACACCTGTTGATGAGCTATATCAAACACTCAAAGTATTTGAAAGATTGTAAATGCTATTTGGAGCCAAGTCTGTTTGATACAACATTATTGCGCCAAGGGAGAAGGGCCAGAGTAGCTTGAAGACGTTTCTCGTTCTCCTATTTCCAAATAGTACAATTTGGTTAGCAAGAGAGTTTTAGGCCGGGGGTTGTTAGAGAAGATTAGGTTTACAGAAACAATTAGTGAGGTTGTATTTGCATTGTGAGTTGTTTGGCCAGGTTTGATTTGAGTTTCTCTGCCCGTGGGTTGAGTATTCTTGATCTCTCATTCAATTCCTCTGGTCTACTCAATTCGGGGCGCAATTTGCAAAGTGTGTGTGTTTGTGTGTGGCTAGCTTGTGTGAGTGGTGTTAAGAGATATTTAGCTGAACCATTTTTAGCAATTAACTCTGTTGCTTTAGTTGAACAGCCTGCGACGACTGTTTACTCTCAGCTAGGGTTGTCAGGAGTGAGACTGTCTCCTGCATCTGAGGCAGCCATGTCTACAGAGAACCATTCTTTCATACACCTCACTTACACAGGTATAAATACTCACTTCTGTGTATCGCCCTGTGTTAAAAAAAAAAAAAAATCAAACTGCAGGTCTAGGTTATACACTGAGTGTACAAAACATTAGGAACACGTTGCAACCCCTTTTTTCAGAACAGCCTCACTATGTCAGGGCATGGACTCTACAAGGTGTTGAAAGCGTTCCACAGGGATGCTGGCTCACGTTGACTCCAATGCAGAGTTGTGATAATTTGGCAGGATGTCTTTTGGTTTGGTGGACCATTCTTGATACACACGGGAAACTGATGTGAAAACCCCAGCAGAGTTGCAGTTCTTGACACACTCAAACAGGTGCGCTTGGCACCTACTACCATACCCCGTTCAAAGGCACTTAAATCTTTTTGTCTTGCCCATTCACCCTCTGAATGGCACACATACACGTATCACAATGTCTCAATTGTCTTAAATCCTTCTTTAACCTGTCTCCCCCCCTTTCAGCTAAACTGATTGAAGTGAAGTGGATTTAACAAGTGACATCAATAAAAGATCACAGCTTTCACTTGGATTTACCTGGTCAGTTTGTCATGGAAAAAGCAGGTGTTTCTAATGTTTTGTACACTCAGTGTATGTGTCTTATGAACAGGACAATAGCACCACTTGAAAGGTCAAACCATGACTTTGATAAATATTTTATTGTAGGTAGAGGGAAATGATAATCGTTGCTAAAACAAGAACAGATCCAGACATCATTTGGTGCCCAAACTTTCAAAACGCACCAGCCATAAAATATCAATGGGCTGCACAGTCCAGCCTACGTCTGATGCATTACAGTGGGGGTGTGGTCAGTCACATCAGGCATAATGATTCATCAAAAATGTTATGTCATAGTTTGCCTTTGGTCATTGTGCACCAAATCAAGCACCCATCAGTCTCTCATCTCTCCAGTCAGCAGCGGAACAGAACAGCAACAAGCCCCTTGCTACAGGCTTAGTCTTGTCGCCGGGCAGATTTCTCCTCTCTTAGTGAACCGTCTAACTCTCAGTAACAAACCTCCGTTCACCCACATTCAGCTGTTTAACAGTCACCATGTTACATAAGCCTTAAAAAAGCTAAACAATGTCTATTCATGGGTTTAGTTGGTAGCAACCTCATCCCCAGGCTATAGGCTATCAGAAGTGTCTGGGGACATGATTACGTTGGTAGAATAGTAAATTATGTATTTCATAGTGACTATTGAGTTCAGTTGTGCATTTGCAATAAGGGAAAGTTTTGTTTCTAGTAACTTCTATCCTCAGTTGTGTATGTTATACATTTGCAGTCATGTTTGGTTTGGAGTAATCCTCAGTTTTTCCTTAGCCAAAGGTCCTGACCAGCCTCTTCGTATTGTCTATGTGCCTTCCCATCTCTACCACATGCTGTTTGAGCTCTTCAAGGTACACCAAACATTTACCTTCTACTGTATAAACATTTCATTACACGTGTGAGGGTGACTACGGCAGACGCTACTACATACGATTTAATTACATTAGCTCAATCTGATTTATATTACTTTGTCATTTCCTCAAGCAATGTTTGTTTTGTTTCCAGAACGCCATGAGAGCAACAGTGGAGACTCATGAAATGGCCCTGCATCTCCCGCCGGTCAAAGTTCGAGTCTCACTGGGCAGTGAAGACCTGACAATAAAGGTAAACACATGCTCAGAGTATTCACCCTTACAATGAATGATATGCATTGTGCTCATTGTAGTACATTGACTTTTATTTTTAAAATGAGAAGTTTAATAGTCACAGGGTTGCAGGAGTAATTAGAGTATAGACATTACATTTGAAATGTCTTTATTCTTTTGGAACTAATGTGTGTAAAGTTTACTGTTTAATTTGTGTTTTTCACTTTTGTTTATTATCTACTTCACCTGCGTTGGCAATATTAACATGTTTCCCATGCTAATAAAGCCATTGAATTGAGTACAGTGAAAACCTTCAGCTCTGAGCCCCAACAATATACATTTGTTCTAAAGTAGTGTATGCCCATCCAACACACTTCTACAGATGCAGGGTGGAAATAATGCCATGGGATGTAGAAGCCTACTGTACAGTTTAATGTGTATGAATACATAGTACCATAGAGTTCCTCCCGTGGTTGTTCTGTAGGTCCTATACCATGATATTTGGGGAGACAACAGGAAGATCAGAGAGTGGAACAGAGCTGTAACGTTGTTGGTGTTTCTAGATATCAGATCGAGGAGGTGGTGTTCCCCTGAGGAAGATAGAGCGTTTGTTCAGCTACATGTACTCCACCGCCCCCAGCCCCGTCGATATTGACAACTCACGCAACGCTCCACTGGTGAGACCCTGTCCTGGTGCCACTGAACACTAAAGATTTTACTGGCAGCCAGGTTAATAAGTCAGATGTAATACATTTGAGCACAACATTCAGTAGGACATGATCTATGACTGCAGTTTGATCGCATGCAAGCCTGTTTATTTTATTTCAGCTCAAATGTAAATCGTGATCATTTTATACTGACTAAAGTGTAAACTGCGAGCGAACACAGTTGTAAATTAGCAGAATTACAAACTGGACCAGTCATTCGTTGCCCAAGGGTTAAAGTGTAACTGAATGCTTCTCTACTACAGTACTGTGTCAGTTCAGAGTGAGTTTTTAACCCTTTGTGTCCCTGGCTCTCTGTAGGCTGGTTTTGGCTACGGTCTTCCCATCTCCCGTCTCTATGCCAAGTACTTCCAGGGAGACCTGCAGCTCTACTCCATGGAGGGATATGGGACGTCAGCTGTCATCTACCTGAAGGTAACACTTCTACGAATGGAATGTGTTACTTCAACAGTTGTCTTATTCTAGATAATTGAACCTTTCAACCAGGGTTCCCCCATTTTGGCCCTCAATTTGTATTTATTTTTGCTCAGAAAACGTAACATTTTCATTGTTGGACATAAGACTGTAAAAACGCCAGTTATTTTAATTTTGAAAAACTGTACCCAAGTATTCCCAAGCCTAATAGAGAGACACGTGATCGTATACAAATGTAAGCAAGGTTTGAAATTATCAGGTTTTTGTCAAATATCTGTTTGGCCTTCTTGTGGTCAAATTGAGTCTACTAATTATTTGTAATTGTGTTCCGACCATCCGCTCACGGAAAAATTGTCCCACGGCTGAATCTAGTTGATGATCCCTGCTCTATACAACGTTGGCGTTTTTCAATGTCTGAAATAAGTATGTAAAGGTTCATTCTCTGAATGGTGGAAGACACATGTGACCAGCATGTGATAGAAATAGAGCCTCATCCTCATAATCGTCAGAATCTGTTGCAACAGGAGGGAATGTGTAGGATAATGAGCAGCAGTATTTCCGGTGTTTGAGTTTGTCACTGGTTATTTGGACGTATCAGGATTTGGCGAAGGTGTGCTTAGACGGACTGCTTTGCACATGTGTTGAAATTAGCGGAAGGGGGGAGGACTTTGGCTGAGTTCTCTTTTGCGAGGGTGGAGACTTCGCAAATCAGAACTCCCAATTTCTAACACGTCTGGACCCAGAACTAAATCACATAGCTCACCAAATTCTGTGAGATTTTAGTTTTGGGTTAACCAAGATTACATCTAACCTACCACTCCTCTGTGCTCCATTAACAGGCCTTGTCCTCAGATTCTGTGGAAAGACTTCCTGTTTACAACCAGTCAGCCATAAGGCATTATCAGACGAGCAACGAGGCGGATGACTGGTGCATGCCCAGCAAGGATCCCAAGAAGCTGGGGAAGTATGAGAGGAGAAGTCAAGAGGTGTAACGGTACACGTGTTCGTGCCAAACTGTTCGGTAGGGGGCCTCGGTTCAGTCTGCACTCAACCTGAATGAATACATTTAATAAAATATATACAAAATAAAAGGCCTATAGGCAATGCCTACGCTGCGTTGTTGGCCGGTGCCTCGAGTAAATTTGAGCTGAATTTGTTTTTTTATGGCTATTCTGTTAAAACAACTAGAGCCTATGTGCACATTGTAATCTAAATTCAAATCTTAATTGGCGCATTTCAAACTGTCCTTTTGTGAGGCGCATCCAGGAACTAGTTCTGTACGATGGCGAGTGGTGGGGTGGATAAACTAGGAGGATCCTCCATCGTTTAAATCTCCAGTTTGGGAACGTTTTGGCTTCCCAGTAGATCACAATGGTGATGGACAGAGAGTTGTGGATAAGACGTTAACAGTATGTCGCCACTGCTCAACGAGAATAGGCTATCCAGCTGCCAACACCTCATATGTTGACACGTTTATGCCGACGTCACAAGACGGAAACGGAAAAAAACAAACCAAAATCACCTCCCCTCTGCATTCAAGCAGCCCTTGGGAACTGGTTCTGACCGGCCAAAAATGACAAGAGCAGTAGGTAGGCTGTGTTTATATTTTTTACAGTCTTTGGTTTAAAGCCGCACCCATTCTCAGTGGTTGAGAATAGGGAATTCCAGCACCTTGTAAAAGTGCTCGAGCCACGTTATGAACTTCCCTCTTGCACCCATTTCAGCAAACAGGTCATACCCACTCTATATAAGCAGGCCACAGTTTTCTAGGAATTGGCCAATGCACCCTGTGTTGTGATTACTTAAAAGTGACAGTCCATCACCTTACCCCGGAGTGGGAGACATACCATGCTACAGACACTCACCCTTTATGAGAAATCGCAAGTGTGCATCTGGGACTAAATGTATGACTTCACAACCGGTAAATTCCCACTTCCCACATGGTTACAAATGCAGCATCAGTGTGAAAATGTAATTTTCCTGCTGTACCGAAACCAAACCGTGACCCCAAAACATACCGAACAGTGGATTTGGTGAACCGTTACACCCCTAGAAGTTAACCAAACAGACTGAGCTAGCAGGAAGAACAAAGCAGGAAGACAGAAAGGAGGATCAAACTGACAGAAGGTACACAGTTGTACCCACAGCTATTACTGTGTGTGAGAGAGAGATGTGGATTCCTCTCGCAATGGATATTCTCATACATTCACTTGAAGTGGAAAAACACATCACTGTCGGAGGCGTTTCAATGGCAATACCAGGATCTCTATTCAATAAGCGTCTTCATGAATGTTAGTTAGAAACAGGGTCGTACACTACACAATCATCTTTTCTTTTGGTTATAATTTAACCACACGTTTCAGTTATTTATTCCACTCACTTATTTTAACATTATTACACAGTGTAAAAAGCTAGCGTTTTTCGCTTATTATTAAAAAGGTGAATGTTTAACGATAATTTCATTTATCAATCGACTGAATTAGGTTAGTACAGCTTATGTCACAGTACTATAAGCTGTGATACTACATTTTTAAAATGTGAATTTAGTTCTTAACTCTTCACTCACAGCTACGGTTTGCAGCTAGGACACTGAGCTCTATGGACACAGACAGATAGTGTGTCAGTCAGAAACGGATAAGGCCATGCTGTCAGTCAATGGATTTTCTTTGGTTACCCTTCTACTACAGAATGTTCTGTGGTGGGGGTGGGGCGGTACATAGCGGCCTCCGACTCGTCTCTGAACAACAAATATTGTTTGGAGCACACTATGTAGACTCTGTTTAGTTTCAGCTCTGAGCATTTTACCCCTCACACATATTTGTCCACCTCGAACTCTAGACAAAGTTTATCTACAATGTTTTTGGTCCTAAAGGGATTTATTTGGGTTCCCCCATCAACTGTTTTTCTTGGTGCCATTTTGAGTTACACCCTGGCTTGTTTAATAAGACGAGATGAAATCCAAGGTCCATTCAAGGTTTCCTATAAAGAAAGTAGATATTGAAGTATTCTAGTGTACTTAGAGTCCAACTGACTTTTAAAATATAAGTTATGTGAATATTGAGAGAAATGTTAGAAATATCAAAGTTAACTAAATTTTGTAGATTTACTAAAATTATTTAATTTTAGAGGCCGGCTAGGTCTTCAATGCATGAAGTATTTACTGAATAATGTGTGCCAGAGAGCAAAATGAGAGTTATCACATTTCTGTGATTAGGGACACAGTAAGACTGAGTATAATCAAATGTTTGTTATTCAATTAATGAATTTCATGCCCTGGTATTCACTAAGAAAAGTCACTTATTACTTTACCAATAAGAACTTGCATAAGACAATATGTACAGTTACTTGCATTTAACCCAATAACGGCTATGTACAGTGCCTTCAGACAGTACTCACACCCCTTGACTTTTTCCAGATTTGATGGTTTAAAATGTATTTAACCGTCATAGTTTTGTCAACGATCACAAAATACTCTAATATCAAAGTAAAATAATAAAAAATATTTTATTAGATAAGTATTCAACCCTGAGTCAATACATGTTAGAATCACCTTTGGCAGCAATTACGGCTGTGTTTTTCTGGGTAAGTCTCTAAATGCTTTGCAAACCTGATTGTACAATATTTGTCCATTATTCATTTTAAAATTCGTCAAGCTCAATGTTGTCTTGGTAAGTGTATTTGGCCTTGTGTTTTAGGTTATTGTCCTGCTGAAAGGTGGATTTGTCTCCCAGTGTCTGTTGGAAAGCAGACAACCAGGTTTTCCTCAAGGATTTTTGCCTGTGCTTAGCTCTGTTCCTTTTTTTTATCCTATAAAACTCCCTAGTCCTTGCCGATGACAAGCATACCCATAACATGATACAGCCACCACCATGCTTGAAAATATGAAGAGTGGTACTCAGTGATTGTGTTGGCTTCATGGTGAAATCCCTGAGTGGTTTCCTTCCTCTCAGTCAACTGAGTTAGGAAGGACGCCTGTATCTTTGTAGTGACTGGGTGTAATGATACACCATCCAAAGTGTAATTATTAATAACTTCACCATGTTCAAAGGGATATTCAATGTCTGCATTTCTTTATTTTTACCCATTTACCAATAGTTGCCCTTCTTTGTGAGGCATTGGAAAACCTGCCTGGTCTTGAATCTGTGTTTGAAATTCACTGCTCGACTGAGGAATCTTACAATTATCTGTATGTGTGAGGTACAGAGATGGGGTAGTCATTCAAAAATCATGTTAAACACTATTATTGCACACAGAGTGAGTCCATGCAACTTATCATGACTAAGCAAATGTTTACTCCTGAACTTATTTAGGCTTGCCATAACAAAGGGGTTGAATACTTATTGACAAGACATTTCAGTTTTTCATATATAAACATTTCTAAACATAATTCCACTTTGACATTATGGTGTAGTGTGTGTGTAGATCAGTGACACAAAATCAACATTTAATACATTTTAAATTCAGGCTGTAACAACAAAATGTGCAAAAAGTCAATGGTTGTGAATACTTTCTGAAGGCGCTTAAAATTTGTAATCAGTCTTTTTGTGCATAGAAAAAAAGTATGGTTTGAGACTAAACGAACACTGAAGTGGAAACGTCTTCAACGCTGAACTGTTTTCAAAATGTTATATATTTTTTTTACATCACACGTTCTCAGGATGTTGAAGGCGTTTGATATTTTTTCTGGTATCACCGTAAGTGCTGTGTGATGTCATTAAACTGACATGGGAGGAGCTATCAATCAGCTGAAGCTGTTGATTTGACATCTAAGGCTGTGGGCCGAAGTCCTGACTGGTGCACATAACCTATTCCTGTTGACATAATTTACTAATATACAGTATTTGTTTTATGGGCAGCCATCTTATGTCAGGATTTCAGTCTATATGAATTTGAAGGGAATTGAGTGAATATTTTAAGCGTCTTTAGGTTCAATAAAATGCAACTCTTTATGTAATGCCTTTTTGTGCCAATGCCAAACAAATGTGCCTGCAGTGCTTCCATTTGAGCAGACTTTTTGCTTTAGTCAGAAAATTGTTGTTACCATAATCCTATCCACTAACTAAAGTATTATTAATGCACTCCTGTACAAATGTGTTTTCTTGATTTAGTTTGGTTCCTTCTTAATGAAAACCTAACAACAATGTAAGGGTTGACGATCAGTGTTTTCCCTCATGGCTATTTTATCCTATAATTTTCTCATCTTAAACGCTTAACACCGATTGTTAGGAACGTGGGGAAGGTTCTCACAGTACAGTCAAGTTTACCAGTCAAATAGACCTGTAGATAACTCAACAGTTATGTCAATCAGGCTGAACACTGATATAATACATTTAACACTTATCCTGTTCTGACAGTCAGTGGTGAACTTGACCCCTCTATGTACCCTGACCAAGCCTGCATTCTAAAGGCCTCTACAGTACTGTACTGCCAGGCTACTCACAGCCAGTGTGTGTGTGTGTTTGTTGACAACACACATCTTTTCACACAATGCAATCAGTTGATCTTCTGTATGGGATAATAAGACATGTGAAAGCTGTTCTGATGTATATGAAATACCTTCATGATCACTGCTTGTATGTGTATAGTAATGCCCTGGCTGCTACCTGTTCTACAGTACGCTATGAGCTATTCTAGAGCTTTCTGTTAGAGAGCATGCTTCCTAGTCCACCCTACCAGATCAGTTCTTTTAAAAACTACAATAAACAAAATAGGAAACGTGACTGGTGTGTCCTTGTTTTGTGTTATAACCTGAATAATATATTGACAATAATTTAAGAGATTTGCAATATCACCTTTAACAATACAGTGGTGTTTGACTATTTCAAATTGTGTTTAACTTAATGAAATCTAGGAGTAATATATTACATGAAATGGATTAAAATAATGTTCACTGAAATTCAAGACAATAATTAATTTCTATCCCTGTTACGTAGCTAGCTGCTTTCTAGACCATCCTCCTGTTCTAGCAGCTTGTACTTCCATCCTGTCAGGTATTTTAATTATCTGTATTGTCTACTTGTTGAATGTTTGAAGTCTTGATTTGTGGTTGTTTAATGTCTTATTAATTGGTGTTGGACCCCAGGAAGATTAGCTAGCGTTACGATGCTAGCTAATGGGGCTCCTAATAAAAATACTTAAGTACTACTTAAGTAGTTATTTTGGGTATTTATATTTGACAACTTTTACTTCACTACATTCCAAAAGAAAATAATGTACTTTCTACTCCATACATTTTCCCTGACACCCAAAAGTACTCTTTACATTTTGAATGCTTAGCAGGACAGGAACATTGTCTAATTCACGCACATCCCTGGTCATCCATCTGATCTGGCAGACTGACTAAACACATGCTTATTTTGTAAATTATGTCAGTGTTGTGTGCCCCTGGCAATCCGTAAATATTTTTTTTTTTTTTAAATCATGCCGTCTGGTTTGCTTATTATAAGGAATTTGAAGTTATTTCTATATTTTAGGAATTACATTTACTTTTGATACTTAAGTATAATTAAAACCAAATACTTTTACTCAAGTATTATTTTACTGGGTGACTTTTACATGAGTCATTTTCTATTAAGGTATCTTTACTTTTACTCAAGTATGACAATTGGGTACTTTTTCCACCACTGTTTGTACAGTGGCTTGCAGAAGTATTCACCCCCCTTGGCATTTTTCCTATTTTGTTGCCTTAACCTGGAATTAAAATAGATTTTTGGGGGGTTGGTATCATTTGATTTACACAACATGCCTACCACTTTGAAGATGCAAAATATTTTTTGTTAAACAAGAAATAAGACCCCCAAAAAACTAAACTTGAGCGTGCATTACTATTCACCCCCCCAAAGTCAATACTTTGTAGAGCCACCTTTTGCAGCAATTACAGCTGCAAGTCTCTTGGGGTATGTCTCTATAAGCTTGGCACATCTAGCCACTAGGATTTTTGACCATTCTTCAAGGCAAAACTGCTCTAGCTCCTTCAAGTTGGATGGGTTCCGCTGGTGTACAGCAATCTTTAAGCCATACCACATATTCTCAAGTGGATTGAGGTCTGGGCTTTGACCAGGCCATTCCAAGACATTTTAAATGTTTCCCCTTAAACCACTCAAGTGCTGCTTTAGCAGTATGCTTAGGTTCATTGTCCTGCTGGAAGGTGAACCTCCATCCCAGTCTGAAATCTCTGGAAGACTGAAACAGGTTTCCCTCAAGAATTTCCCTGTATTTAGCACCATCCATCATTCCTTCAATTCTGACCAGTATCCCAGTCCCTGCCGATGGAAAAACATCCTCACAGCACCATGCTTCACTCAGATGGTGTTCTCGGGGTGATGACAGGTGTTGGGTTTGCGCCAGACCTAGCGTTTTCCTTGATGGCTAAAAAGCTACATTTTAGTCTCATCGGACCAGAGTACCTACTTCCATATGTTTGGGGAGTCTCCCACATGCCTTGAACACCAAACGTGTTTGCTTATTTTTTTCTTTAAGCAATTGCTTTTTTCTGGCCACACTTCCATAAAGCCCAGGTCTGTGGAGTGTACGGCTTAAAGTGGTCCTATGGACAGATACTCCAATCTCCGCTGTGGAGCTTTGCAGCTCCTTCAGGGTTATCTTTGGTCTCTTTGTTGCCTCTCTTATTAATGCCCTCCTTGACTGGTCCGTGAGTTTTGGTGGGCACCCCTCTCTTGGCAGGTTTGTTGTGGTGCCATATTCTTTCAATTTTTTTAAATAATGGATTTAATGGTGCTCTGTGGGATGTTCAAAGTTTCTGATATTTTTTTATAACCCAACCCTGATCTGTACTTCTCCACAACTTTGTCCCTGACCTGTTTGGAGAGCTTCTTGGTCTTCATGGTGCCGCTTGCTTGGTGGTGCCCCTTGCTCAGTGGTGTTGCAGACTCTGGGGTCTTTCAGAACAGGTGTACATATACACTGAAATCATGTGACACTTAAATAAAGTCCACCTGTGTGCAATCTAACTAATTTTGTGACTTTGAAGGTAATTGGTTGCACCAGATCTTATTTAGGGGCTTCATAGCAAAGGGGGTGAATACATATGTACGCACCGCATCACTTTCCCTTTTTTTTTGAATTTTTATAAATAAGTAATATTTTTCATTTCACCAATTGACTATTTTGTCAATGTCCATTAAATGAAATCCAAATACAATCAATTTAAATTACAGGTTGTAATGCAACAAAATAGGAAAAACGCCAAGGGGGATGAATACTTTTGCAAAGGCACTGTACTCCCTGACTCTGACCTCCACCATTCCACCCCCTTTCACCACTTGTTTTCAGTAACAGAGTCCATTCCTGGAGAGCTGCCAACCCAGTCAGCAGGTTGATGTTCATTGGGATGAGTCTTGTCCTGGAGGCAGAACTGAGTGATTTCCGCAAGACTGGCCAGCTGCAAAGTCTAAATTTCATGAAAACAAACATTTGCTTTTTGATCTTAAATTTAGGTTACGGTTAGGCATTAAGGTTAGCAGTGTGGTTAGGTTTGACATCAGATTGTATAACTTTGTGTCTGTGCCAGCTAGTGACCACTGTGTGGAGGTGCCTCCAGAACAAGATTCATGACGAAAAACACTAACCTGCACCCAGTCACCCCAGTGCTGCTTTTCTATTTTTTTTCAACGCCGCCTGTCTGACCAATGTACTTTAGAACGCATGCCGCCCACCACTGTTTAACCCGCTCCTCACAATTTCCAGTTCCTGTCTCTGACCCCTGAACACCTGCTCTATTTTAGGGCCTTATGGAGGCTTGTCTGACCCCTCCTCCACACAATACCCCCCCTCTTCTAAACTTACTCAGGCTGCCACAACACAGGGACCTGGGCGACAGCGATGACTGGCCTAACTGGGAGGGTTGAACTACGAGTGTTCGGAGGTGAACTACACTCTGTTTCATTGGGGTTTTAAACACGTCATGCAGTGTATATAGTCAGTTAAGTGGACTTTTAAAACTCTCCTGCCTGTTACATTATACAGTACACACACATCAATGATGGTTGCTTAAGGGGAGTGCAGAATACCACCCAGTCTCTAGCCCCTATGGTAGTGGAGAGGCTCTGGTGAAGGGCTCTGGTAGTGGAGAGGCTCTAGTGAAGGGCTATTGTTTGTTCTCTGTTTTCCCTGCAGGGCCTGATGATAATGAGTGGAAATATGGGCGGCATTACTGCCAGATGACACTGAGGAGGTGGGAAAGAAGGGGGCGTGTGTGAGCGAGCAGGGGGGTAGCTAGCTACCAGACACTCCCCCAAACTGTAACAAGACAGTTACAGTACAGTCCCCTGCTATTACTCCCTCAAAGACATCACGTGCTACAAGATATAAGTGCGTAACTAGAACATAGGCGACTGAATACTTGAGGTAGAAATTGCCCACAGAACCACAGATCTAGGATCAGATTATCCTACCCCAATCTTAACCATCAGAGAGATGAAGAAAAACTGACCTTTTATCAGGGGTCATGGACAGCATCTGGTAACACCAGTTGTCACAATTAACCAGCTGGAATTGTGGAGAATAGGATATTCTCAATACATTGGTTCATTATAAGTCAGGCAGGCAACCCCAGGAAACCCTGAAGAGCTGCAGGCACTTCATACATTCTGATTTAACTGACCTGGAAGACCAGGTGTGTTGAATTCAGGCAGTCACTGAACTGATCAATTAAATCAGTTGGTCAGGTGTGGTGCCTAGTTGGGACAAAATCCTGCAGTACCTGTGGTACTCCAGGAACAGGGTTGCCTACCCTGGTTCTTAGTGATATGCATAGAATGACACCAAATAATTTAGTAGGAACTCTGTTAGTCCTTCTTGAAGTCTACAAATGAATGGTAATTATGTTCCGGCCCCCCAACCATCCGCGCATGAAAAAAAACTGCCCACGGCTGAATCTAGTTGATGATCCCTGCATTACAGCATGATACGCGGGCTGGACTGTCACAAACACGTGCTAAGGCTACTGCTACACAACAAAGTCCTGGAAAACGGCACAGATAGAGATGTTAAAAAATAAAGAACATATGAATATAAAAGACAGTAGTCGTCTTAAGTAATTGACAGTCCATTCTCAATAACAACACTGCCCCTGTGTACTGTGTTGTTTAGGGCTCCTTTCACAATCATCACCAGACCATTGGAAGCCCCATTGACTACTGGCGCATTGAACATGTCACACTCTAGTGACCCTTCACATGTTAGACCAAAAGACACGTGTTACTGCAAGATCCCCCTACACACAAACTTACTAATAAAACTATTGACTCCTCCACATCCTTTATCCTTTCTAGTGTAACTTCCTAAACCACTCTGCTCTTTCGCTATAGAGCATTGATCTGTTCATATATAATACCTGCTTTATGAGACTACAGGACTATACAGATGGAGAGTTGCTGGCTGCTCCATTCATTCCCATTGTGTTTGTTCTCTCCTCATTATGTAAAGTACAGAACCCTGTTGCTCAGCCTCTGAGTGTACGGCTGCCAGTTCACCTCTCAGCGACGCGCTTCGGTATCTCCTCTCTAACAGAAGGATTAATAGCTTAGACGTCTTGCTCTATTCAGCCTAAGTCTCTGAAGTGCTCCCTCTATGCTTTCTGCTATTATCTATATTCCCACCATCGCAAATTATACCCAATGCTGATTGAAATAGACCCACCATTATAAAGGCATTTGGGTATGGAGCTTGAAGGTAAAGGTTACATTTAATACAATATACAGAGCCATCTAAGCCTTAAAAGGTGATAGGAGCTCAGTCATAAAGAGTTAACTACTTCATCTTAAGTACTCTGGAGAGGATCAACACAAAGGGGGAAGCTATTTAGAGGCCATACATCATTCTTGTGTGCTGTGTTGTCATTGAATAGATGCTTTATTGAACTTATAAGTCTCCAAGTGCATGCTGTAGGATACTGTACATCTGTGCAATGCTAACTATTTCAAGAATTCATACATTTCCCCCCAGCTGGTCTACTGCCTATCTTTGGGCAGATGTAAACACAGAGATTGCAGTTGCCTAAAAATGATTCAAAATAACACAACCTTAGATAACGCAGTCATTATCAGAGTATTCCAAAAACATTTGTCTTAGATCTAAAGATAGCGAGTCCCTGTGATGATGTCTGTGCAACACACTGTCAGCACTATCAAGTGAATGGAAACACACTGAGAAATGTCTTGAGTGAACTGCCAAGTATTTGTCCTTTTGAAAGGAGCGCCTGAGAGCAGGGTGCGCTGGTTGCTGGGTGAAATCCACTCTGCAGTGGTGAGTCATGAGGTTACCCACACAGAGAGAGGGAGGGAGAAGGGGGGAAGTGATAAAGAAAGAGAAGGAGGAAGGGAGAGGGAGAAGAGAGAAGGAGAAAATATAAAAAGGGAGAGGGAAGGGGAGAAGAGAGAAGGGAGGGAAGGAGAAAAATATAAAAAGGGAGAGGGGAGAGAGAGAGAGGGAGGGAGAGAGTCAGACAGCCTGAAGTCAGTCAGTGCTGCAGTGGATCCTTGGTGTCACACTAACAAGTGACATCATAGACCAGGACATCCAGTATTAATGTCTGAAAGAAACTTCAGCTGTCAGACTGATACATCCATCCATCTGTCAAACAGACATCCATTAATCCACCACGTCGGGCTAAAGAAGACCAATGTCCTCATATGTCATTATCACAATAGACTGGAGTCTACAGTAAGATCAGGATATCCAGTCAGTGTGTTTGACCCAGTGTCAGCCTCGACTGCTAGGCAGTGCTATCATCATCTATTTTGGTTCCACTTTCAGCAACAGCAGCTACAGCATCTCTTAGTACCGTTTAAAAAAAAATATATTTCCTGTTTTAATGACTGGACCTAAGTGATAGTGTTAGGAAAGCACCTGGCCAGACTTCATTTATCACTACACTCTATGTCTAGGGGTCCTAGGCTTGGCTAAATGATCTGTAATCTGTCTAAATGTCTGCATTAACATGAGAAGAAAGACTAAGCGGGCCAGGTGTTGAATACATGTGCCCGAGGAGACAGCAAACTTACCAAGTTCAGGTCGATCTCTGTCTCAACTCTATACTTGTGGTTGGCATTCGTTCAAGTAGTGATATACAAAATAATATACAAAAGGCCCACAACAAGTTTTTACACAAACGCTGGCTGGCCAACCTCCCTCTTTGCAATCACCTGCAGTCACTTATTGCCCCCACCTGTGAGCAATCCACTGTTTATCGAGGCTTCCTGGGAGAGCTTAGCACCTGACCCGGTTGCTGCTGCCACCTAGGGATAGAATGTGGAAGTGGCAGTGTGCTGTATACCTGTGCACCTAGCTAAGCACTAACTAACCTAAACTACCCTCCATCTATACTACTACCAATAGCATCAGATACTGTCTCTCTTGTATCACTCAGGGCAGCTGTTCTCTAAAGATAGATCATTCAGTCAAACACCTGGTCAGTAAGTCCATCAATAGAAGGTCCCCTCAGGTTCCAGTAGCAGGTATCTCTGGATGGGGGGAGGTAGGGGGAGGGTCCCTACCCCAGTGTGACAGCGGTTCTCCATAGCCCTCCTGACAGCACACCGGGCCAGGTGCATCAGACAACGAGGAGTGTTGGAGCACACAGCAAACATGGACTCATAGAATTCCTCATGTTGCTGGAGAAACAAAACAGAAACCTATTGTAGCGACCTTAACCCAACACACAGCAACCTTAACCCAACACCTTGTCAAAAGGTTCGGATCTCTGGGCGTAACGACTAACATGTTGGGTTGACAGTCACTGAACCCGGGTTCAAATTCACTATAATATGGAGGATACGCATAAATTAATGTCAGTGCATAATCCCTTTGGGGTGATTATATCATATTAACTGTGTCTCAGACTGGTCCTGATTAGTGTGCAACTAAGTCAGCAACATTTCAATTTGTTTAACTTTATAATACTGCAAAGTCCAACAATGCGTTATTTTTGTGGGTTACCTTGTAGGAGGCTTCAGAAATGGATGATCTCCACTTGTTGGTGGGTTTGATCCGCTCATATGAGTTCATCATGACTTCCACTGCATTGGGACACTCATGGCAGGCCTGCAACACCTACAGAGTTAGACAAATGTGTTGTTCCACCAAATTAGTACCTTTTGCATTTACTTTGACATTTTAAGTAGAAATTGTGCACCAATATTGAATTTTAAAAGCCTGTTATATGAAATGACATGGCCTTTAATATAGACCACATAGAACATTCTATAAATCAGATTTTTAATATTAATAAAGATTTGCTAAAATGGCAAATTTGTTACATGTCCCTCTGAGACTTCTAGGAAGATTTGAATCCACTTAACCCCAATATTGTACAACAAGTTTTCACCATCATTGCCCTAGTTATTTCCAAAGATTATTATTTATTCCATGTGATTAGTGATTCATCTAATCACATAAAATGTCTGTCCCTCATTTTATGGAGAAACTTATTTTTTTAAATTAGTTTTCCAAAAGAAACATTGAATATCTAATAGTCAAATCCTAGTGTAAAAGCAGGTGAGCTGATTCTACTCTTTTTGGACATTTTCTGTTGTTTTGTGGTGGAACACTGAGCAGGTCGAGCACAACATGTCAACCCTGTTACCCATAGACAGGCTAGAAATGTTTTAACAAAAAAATGTATGTGTGAATCTTGCAGTGTCCAACACTGGGACACAATTTACAATCAAAGCATGTGTGTTTAGTGAGTCCACCAAATCAGAGGCAGTAGAGATGGCCAGGGAGGTTCTCTTGATAACTGTGTGAATTTTTGTTTTTTCCTGTCAAAGTGTAACGAGTACTTTTGGGTGTCAAGGCAAATGTATGGAGTAAAAAGTACATTATTTTCTTCAGGAATGTAGTGAAGTAAAAGTTGTCAAAAATATATATTGTAAAGTACAGATACCCCCAAAAAACGACTTAAGTAGTCCTTTAAAGTATTTTTACTTAAGTACTTTACACCATTGAACTTCGGCAGGTATCTCCGCTGACCACCAAAGTGTTTCCCCTACCTTGTGGAACTGCGGCGGGTAGACCCGTGGAGCTCCAAAGTTGAGCAGCAGCTGGTAACAGAGCTCAGGGATGGCCATGGGCCTGACGGAGGTGACCTTCAGGACGTACTGGATGGGTTCACAGCCGTTGATGTCCATGGTCGTAGTGTCCGCCCCCGCCTCCAGCAGCATCTGCATCAGCACGTGGTCACAGTTCCAGGAGGCCTTGTGCAGGGCTGTCTTATAGTCGTCTTCATACAGGTTAGGGTCTGGAACCAACAAAGGGTTAGGGTCTGGAACCAACAAAGGGTTAGGGTCTGGAACCAACAAAGGGTTAGGGTCTGGAACCAACAAAGGGTTAGGGCCTGGAACCAACAAAGGGTTAGGGCCTGGAACCAACAAAGGGTTAGGGTCTGGAACCAACAAAGGGTTAGGGTCTGGAACCAACAAAGGGTTAACAGTAATGTAGTTTGCCTCCATTTATTCTACTAGTAATTAGCATACACAATTACCTAGACAAATGCCTAGAAGATATGGTGTGAGGCAAAGTAATTTTGCATCCTGACGATGATAATGCATCTGACGAGGTGAACCATGATGTAAATCCAAGCCTTATAAGGTGCCGTATCAAGCGTCTCAGAGTGAAGTGCTGATTTAGGATCAGTTTTGCTGTTAACCCATAAGAGTCTAAGCCCTGTCTAAGCCGTGGGAGGGGGTAGGGTTATATTAAGCTATATGGAAATGTTTTAAGAAAGTCATACCAAGGATCCTTTAGCTATTTGATTTAGAATTTTAAGACGCCTTCAGGAATAAAAAAAATTACATATAAAAAATATTTTATTAAGAAATATTTTTGGCATTACTGCTATTAGCCCATACAAACGCATTGACTAACAGATTCACTACATGGAACAACAGATAGTCCCCCCAAAAATCTGAAGGAAGTTTGTTCTGAAGTATCTGTCCTATGCCTTATTTTTGGCACTCCATATATACTTCCATACGTTTTTTAAGACGAGTCTTGTGAGGCCTGTGGGCAACCGACATGTACGTGTTCGTGAGAGTCTCACCTTTCCACAGAGGGGTGTGTAGCCAAAACTGTCCGAACGCTACAGACAGAAGTTGGCAGATCGGCTGTGAGAAGACGGGATGTCTCATAGTCTGACAAACACTGCTCTAGCTCTGTCACCTTTCACCATAGATGCAGAAGGCCGACATATATGAATACAGTGGATTGAGATGCATCCAATGCAAAAAACAGATATCTCTAGCTTAAACGGACACTTAAAAAAAAAAAAAAAATGTTTACCCCTTTTTCATGGTATCCAATTGTTAGTAGTTACTGTCTTGTCTCATCGCTACAACTCCCATACGGGCTCGGGAGAGACGAAGGTCAAGAGCCATGCGTCCTCCAAAACACAACCCAACCAAGCCGCACTGCTTCTTAACACAGCACGCATCCAACCCGGAAGCCAGCCGCACCAATGTGTCGGAGGAAACACCGTACACCTAGCGACCTGGTCAGCACGCACTGCACCCGGCCCGCCACAGGAGTCACTAGTGCGCGATGAGACAAGGATATCCCTACCGGCCAAACCCTCCCTAACCCGGACGATGCTAGGCCAATTGTGCGTCGCCCCATGGACTTCCCGGTCGCGGCCGGCTGCGACAGAGCCTGGGCTCAAACCCAGAGTCTCTGGTGGCACAGCTAGGACTGCGATGCAGTGCCTTAGACCACTGTGCCACCCGGGAGGCCCTAAACAGACACTTAAAAAAAATATTCTTATTAAATTTCCGTGGGGGCGCGGACATCGACTCTAAGGGGTTTTAAGATTACAATCAATAAGACAACATGGACAGGGGGGACCTGATCCTAGATCAGCACTCCTATTTTGAGATGCTTGATACATACAGTACGGCCCCAGACCTCATCTGTATTCATCTGGCCCCTCTTTAGACACTGTGTTAACCAACCTCCAGACGAGCTTCAATGCCATACAACTCTCCTTCCGTGGCCTCCAACTGCTCTTAAATGCAGTAAAACTAAATGCATGCTCTTCAAC
This sequence comes from Salvelinus namaycush, assembly GCF_016432855.1. Classification (NCBI taxonomy): domain Eukaryota; kingdom Metazoa; phylum Chordata; class Actinopteri; order Salmoniformes; family Salmonidae; genus Salvelinus; species Salvelinus namaycush. The sequence goes on along the minus strand of NC_052333.1, from coordinate 10,682,611 downwards.
CGATCGCTGCCCACACCTGCCCACCTGTCCAGCATCACTACTCTGGACGGTTCTGACGTAGAATATGTGAACAATTACAAATACCTAGGTGTCTGGTTAGACTGTAAACTCTCCTTCCAGACTCACATTAAGCATCTCCAATCCAAAATGAAATCTAGAATCGGCTTCCTATTTCGCAACAAAACATCCTTCACTCGTGCTGCCAAACATACCCTCGTAAAACTGACTATCCTACCGATCCTTGACTTCGGCGATGTCATTTACAAAATAGCCTCCAACACTCTACTCAGCAAATTGGATTTAGTCTATCACAGTGCCATCCGTTTTTGTCACCAAAGCCCCATATACTACCCACCACTGCGACCTGTATGCTCTCGTTGGCTGGCCCTCGCTTCATATTCGTTGCAAAACCCACTGGCTCGAGGTCATCTATAAGTCTTTGCTAGGTAAAGCCCCATCTTATCTCAGCTCACTGGTCACCATAGTAGCACCCACCCGTAGCACGCGCTCCAGCGGGTATATTTCACTGGTCACCCCCAAAGCCTATTCCTACTTTGGCCGCCTTTCCTTCCAGTTCTCTGCTGCCAACGACTGGAACAAATTGCAAAAATCAATGAAGCTGGAGACTCATATCTCCCTCACTAGCTTTAAGCACCATCTGTCAGAGCAGCTCACAGATCATTGCACCTGTATATAGCCCATCTGTAAATAGCCCATCCAACTACCTCATCCCCATATTGTTATTTTTTTGTTTGTTGCTCCATTGCACCCCAGTATCTCTACTTGCACATTCATCTTCTGCACATCTATCACTCCAGTAAAATCAATTGTAATTACTTCGCCACTACGGCCTATTTATTGCCTTACCTCCCTAATCTTACCTCATTTGCAGACACTTTATATAGATTTTTTCTATTGTGTTATTGACTGTACGTTTGTTTGTTCCATGTGTAACTCTGTGTTGTTTTTTGTGTTGCGCTGCTTTGCTTTATCTTGGCCAGGTCGCAGTTGTAAATGAGAACTTGTTCTCAACTGGCCTACCTGGTTAAATAAAGGTGAAATAAAAATTAATTAAAATAAAATAAAAATCTGTTAGGAGTGACCCAGAACACCAATCCGTTTTACCTCACCTGCGCCGTGGTCCAGCAGAATGCGGCAGACCAGGTGGTGGTCCTCGCTGTAGGTCTGTTCACGGATGTCCAGGGCCCAGAAGGCTGCAGTGATCAGGGGCGTCTCCTGGAGGGAGTTGACCGCGTCCACCTGGGCCCCGTGGGAGATGTAGAGAGCCACCAACTCAGGGATTCCCAGGCGGGCTGCTGTGTGTAAAGGTGTGTCCTTGTCTTTGCTCTGACTGGGCTTGTTCACATTGCCCCCTGGAGGTAGGGAGGGAAAGAGGCAGGGAGATAGAAAATGCAAAAGTACAGTAGGCCTACTTAATAATATGATTTTGCATATCCAAAGACATGGCAACCTCAAAATAACATGATTTTACCTGCACTGAACACTTTTATTTAATCTCCATAGATTCTCACCATTAAGGATGAGTTGCTTGGCACAGTCCACGGACTCTTTAGTTATACAGTAGTGTAGTGGTGTGTGTCCACTCAGAGACAGGCTGTTGACCCTCGCCCCGTGGCCCAATAACAGGGCCACACAGTCGCCGTGGGCGACCGTACAGGCCACGTGAAGCGGGGTCTTCCCATTGGGCTTCCTGTTAACCGCCGCCCCCTTCTGCAGCAGCACCAGAGCTGTCTCCAGGTAGTTGTACATTACACAGACGTGGAGGGCCATCGCCCAAGAACACTCTAGCTTGTAGTCTGGCAACCAGAAACCTAGAGTAGTGAAAAAAACATTACAAATAATAACTTTTAACCATCATTATTGAGCCTCAATCTCCCCTCTCTCTCCCAATGGCATCCTGAGAGTAGGGAGCTACGGTCACCCGACAACCTACCAGCTCGATCCCATCCCCTCCTCCCTTCTCCAGAGCATCTCTGGAGACCTTCTCCTCACTTCCCTCATCAATTCATTCCAGACCACTGGCTGCATCCCCTCTGACTTCAAAATGTACCAAGTCGCTCCACTCCTCAAGAAACCAACACTCGACCCCTCTGTGTTACGGTGGATCTCCACACTGCCAAAGCTGACTCTCTCTCCTTTGTTCTCATCCTCCTAGATCTATAGGCTGCCTTCGAAACCGTGAACCATCAGATCCTCCTCTCCACCCTCTCAGGGCAGGTCGTCTTAGGCTCTGCACACTCTTGGATTCCATCCTACCTGCCAGGCCGCTCCTACCAGGTGACGTGGAGAGGATCTGTGTCTGCACCACGTACTCTCACTACTGGTGTCCCTCAGGGCTCGGTTCTAGGCTCTCTCCTCTTCTCTCTATATGGTCTCTTCTATCATTGCTATGCAGATGACACTTAACTACTTTTCTCCTTCCCCCTTCTGATACCCAGGTGGCAACACACATTTTTGCGTCCCTGGCAGATATCTCAGCTTGGATGTCAGGCCACCACCTCAAGCTTAACCTCGACAAGACGGAGCTGCTCTTCTTCCCGGGGAAGGCCTGTCGCTACAAGACCTCTCCATCACAATTTACAACTCCACAGTGTCCCCCTCCCAGAGTGCAAATAACCTTGACTTGACCCTGGACAACACCATGTCGTTCTCTGCAAACATCAAAGCAGTGACTCGCTCCTGCAGGTTCATGCTGTACAACATCCGTAGAGTATGACCCTACCTCACACAAGAATTGTCTCAGGTCCTAATCCAGGCACTTGTCATCTCCCGTCTGGACTACTGCAACTTGCTGTTTGCTTGGCTCCCCGCTTGTGCCATCAAACCCCTGCAACTTATCCAGAATGCCGCAGCCCAGCCGGTGTTCACCCTTTCCAAGTTTCAGTTGAAGCTCACATCCACTACAAGACCATGGTACTTGCCTACAGAGCAGCAAGAGGAATTGCCCCTCCCTACCTTCAGGCTTGCTCAAACCCCTACACCCCAACCAGAGTACTCCGGTCTGCCACCTCTTGGTCCTCCCACCCCTACGGGAGGGAAACTCCCACTCAGCCCAGTCCAAGTTCTTCTCTGTCCTGGCAACCAATGGTGGAACCAGCTTCCCCCTGAACCTAGGACAGCAGAGTCCCTACCCATCTACCGAAAACATCTGAAACACTAAATAGTATCTTAAATAATCCCACAGTACCCTCGCACCCCCCAAAATAGATTGCCTTTCGTGAACTAACACTCGTATGTGACTTCCTACTTTATTGAGAAAAATATACTAACTATGACTGAGATATGTGGTTGTCCCACCTTGCTACACTATATATACAAACGTATGTGGACACCCCTTCAAATTAGTTGCTGACAGGTGTATAAAATTGAGCACACAGCCATGCAATTTCCATAGACAAACATTGGCAGTAGAATGGCCTTACTGAAGAGCTCAGGGACTTTCAATATGGCACCGTCATAGGATGCCACCTTTCCAACAAGTCAGTTGGCCAAATTTCTGCCCTGCTAGAGCTGCCCCGGTCAACTGTAAGTGCTGTTATTGTGAACTGGAAACGTCTAGGAGCAACAACGGCTCAGCCGTGAAGTGGTAGGCCACACAAGCTCGCAGAACAGGACCGCCGAGGGCTGAAGCGTGTTGCGAGTTAAAATCATCTGTCCTCGGTTGCAACACTCACTACCGATTTCCAAACTGCCTCTGGAAGCAACATCAGCACAATAACTGTTCGTCGGGAGCTTCATGAAATGGGTTTCCATGGCCAAGCAGCCATGAGCAATGCCAAGTGTCAGCTGGAGTGGTGTAAAGCTCGCCGCCATTGGACTCTGGAGCAGTGGAAATGCATTCTCTGGAGTGATGAATCGTGCTTCACCATCTGGCAGTCCGTCAGATGAATCTGGGTTAGGCGGATGCCAGGAGAACACTACCTGCCCCAGTACATAGTGCCAACTGTAAAGTTTGGTGGAGGATGAATAATGGTCTGGGGCTGTTTTTCATGGTTCGGGCCAGGCCCCTTAGTTCCAGTGAGGGGAAATCTTAACATTGTGTCATACAATGACATTCGAGACGATTCTGTGCTTCCAACTTTGTGGCAACAGTTTGGGGAAGGCCCTTTCCCGTTTCAGCATGACAATGCCCCCGTGCACAAAGCGAGGTCCATACGGAAATGGTTTGTCAAGATCGATGTGGAAGAACTTGACTGGCCTGCACAGAGCCCTGACCTCAACCCCAGCGAACACATTTGGGATGAATTGGAACGCAGACTGCGAGCCAGGCCTAATCGACCAACATCAGTGCCGGACCTCACTAATGCCCTTGTGGCTGAATGGAAGCAAGTCCCCGCAGCAATGTTCCAACATCTAGTGGAAAGCCTTCCCAGAAGAGTGGAGGCTGTATAGCAGCAAAGGGGGAACCAACTCCATATTAATGCCTATGATTTTGGAATGAGATGTTCGACGAGCAGGTGTCTACATACTTTTGGTCATGTAGTAAATCTTAAGGTGAATGCACTAACTGTAAGTCACTCTGGATAAGAGCGTTACCTAAATTACTAAAATGAAAATGTTCCACCAAGAGTGTCTGAATGCCTTTTGCACATTCGGTTACCTTGCCTAATAGCAGGGGTAATTGCTGTATTTTAACTAGGCAAGTCAGTTAAGAACAAATTGTTATTTACAATGACGGCCTACACTGGCCAATTGTGCGCTGCCCTATGGGACTCCCAGTCACGGCCAGTTGTGATACAGCCTGGATTCAAACCAGGGTGTCTGTAGTGACACCTCTACCACTGAGATGCAGTGCCTTAGACCGCTGTGCCACTCGGGAGCCTTTCCCTAGCGTTATTATATAAGGTGGCACAAAGAACAGGAGTGAATATAATGGTATGCATGAGGAGAATAATAACAAGAAAGTCAATCATCTTGTGCCCTTTCCAGCTCTAGAAACTCTCCCTGGACATCACTCTACTCAGGGTACTCTAAGTGGGCCTGATGGAGGTCTAGCGCCATCCAGTGGGGGGTGTCCTACACTACTCCTCAACACCTGTATTATAAGCACCGTTGACAGTTAAATAACCCACCACACCCTATCTAAACTAATGCAAAGAACAAGGCAGCCTATCGACAAATCTGCTTTCAATGCCCTGAGTATATGTATTGTCAGACATACAATACCAGTAAAGTATCATCTAATGCAGGCGTGCATAGAGTTAAACCAATGCAAACTGATATCCTTGTTGCACCACACATGGAGGCCTACATTAGTCAGTCAACAGTGTCAGCAGTATTCACCTTTACCATGCGTGAATGAAATCACAACCATGCCTTTACCTTAGTTCCTGCATACTCCTACAATGCACAACCCTAGTCTGGAATCCAAACTCACTAGCACAACTCCAACCCTACCTTGCTTGTATGAGGCCAGGACCATGCGTTTGTCCTCCACCTCCAGCACAGTGTCGATGTCAAGGTTGGTGGTGTACAGTATCTCCAGGACCTCCGTTACGTTGTTGGTCTGTAGGGCCTCCAGGAAACGGGCCTTGATCTGCCTAGCAGTCTGTTGTCTGGGGGTCAGCAGCTCCTCCATGGCCCACTGTCCCTTCTCTTCTTCTGGTGTTACTACTGCTCTCACCAAGGCATGGAGGCACCTTCTGATGATGTCATAAATGGTGGATAGTATTATGCTTACACGGACACACATAGACATCCCCTCCCTCTCTGAGGGTCTCCTCCTGAAGAGACAGTGTCCCCCACAACACACCACACCAGGATTCTAGAAAGAGACAGGAAGGGAGGAAGTGAAAGAGAGAAGAGAGGGAAGGACGGAAAGAGAGCGGGGTATGAAATCCAATCCCTCTAGAGTCATGTTATTAGGCAGGTTATAAATAGATAGGGAGTTGGGTTCAGTCCCAAAATTGCACCCACAGTGTAGTCTAGAAAACCAGGCCCTAGGCAACAGCTACATGTCTAGTGAGACTACCCATAAGGCTATGGTCAAAAGTAGTGCACTATAAAGGGAAATATGGTGTCATTTGGGACGCAGATGCCTGGGACTCAGTTCAGTTGTAATGGATGCACACAATCCATTCCATATCCTTCTATGACATCTGAGTATGTAATGACACGGTGTGTTGGGTGCTATGTGTCTGCGCTGGCTGTGTGGTTTAGATACATTACATAGAGCAACATTTAACCACATAAATGCAACTGGAAACAGGGGATGCAGTATTGCAAACAAATACTCACTCATAACTCATACCACAAGGATACTAAGAAAGAAAAACAGAAATACAAGGCGTGTTTGGAATAAACTCTCAGTCTGACAGGTTCAACTCATCTGGAGGGGTTTATTTAACATAAGTAGTAGAGGCTACGTTGTGCATCCAAGATGGCACCCTTTATAGGTCAGTGGTTCCCAACTCCAGTCCTCCCTTATCCCCAACAGCACACATTGTTGTCGTAGCCCCAGACAAAGTCACCTGATTCACCACTAAAATAAGGAGTTCATATTGAGAATGCTACTGGGACTCTGTATAGTCATCATCATGGTACCTGGGGTTCTTTATACAGGTAGAAAAGGACTAGCTCTGGTTCATCGCGACGACAACAACAACGAGTTGCCTCTGCCTCCGAACGTGCACTAACGCCCTGGACCAGAGCTAGAGAAGGACATGACAAAAAAATAGAAATAGAAAAACCAGTTCTAGCACTGGTTTGGAGAAAACAATGCCATGTAATGACTGCATGACACGCAACACAGTAGAAAGGAGAAGGAAAACAACGGAATAATGACAGTGACTCGTTCCAGTGACCCTGTTCCAGGGACCCTGTTCCAGTGACCCTGTTCCAGTGACCCTGTTCCAGTGACCCTGTTCCAGTGACTCTGATCCAGTGACTCTGATCCAGCGACTCGGTTCCATGTTATTCATGGACAGATAGTTGCCCTTTCAACTTTTCAGAATGCAAACGAGGGAGAGCAAGAAAATGAGAAAAAAGGAAAGCGAGGGGAAAAAGAAGCACAGCTAGCCTATCAGTCATGATTATCTCTCTCTCCCAGCCCCAGCCCCAACTCCAGCCACAACCCCAACCCCAGCCACAACCCCAACCCCAGCCCCAACACCAGCCACAACCCCAGCCACAGCCCCAACCCCAGCCACAGCCACAAAGGTCACATAAACTGTACACAGGCAGCGTACTGACACAGTAGAAAACAAGGCTTCTTCAGGGTTAATACAACAATATTGCTTTCAGCTTTAACTGTACATACAAAAGTCATAGAGTGCTATCCAATGGTAAACTGGGTGGTTGAGCGTTGGGAATAGGTTGGAGAAGTGTTAGAAAAGGGTTTCATTGTAGCATAACCCCAGACGCTCTGTTATAAGAGTAGCAGTGGGGTAACGTGACAGGAAGGACGCTGCAACTACAATCACAATGAAAGAGGAAGGGGATTTTTTTGTTGTTGCTCAGGTTATGCAATTTAAGGGCTGGATTTAAGGGCTGCATTCAATCCGTATCGTATTGCGGTAGATCCGCGTGATGTTAAGGCAATTTCCGATTGATCTGACATATGCAGCGTTTACCATGAATGCAGTCTCCGCGACTGCGGGAACATTGCCTTTAATTGTCAACCGCACTATAAAGCGGTTGTTCAGCGCCACGGATTGAATAGAGCCCTAAATCGGGTTAACATACAAACTTCATGCCTCGGTAATCACTCGATTTGATGATCATTTACATTTTTACAACATTTTATGAACATTTGTTTTAGAATTTTTTGGCAAAAGGGTAATCATACAATTTCTCGATATTATATTTATGCATTAATACTCTAATGTTGCATAAGTCATTATAAACAATAGCCAAAATGCTTTGTTTTTAGCATAACAATTACAAATAATATCAAATAAACATTAATACCGGTGTAATCTAAGTGGCATTGCATGGTACTATCATATTTATGTCTCTTTAAAGGGACAGTTCACTGAAAAACTATCCATTAGCATTTTGTTCATTAGTTAGTTAGCACAATCCCACAGAATTGTGCGTGTCAGCAGTCACGTTTTCAAGATAGAGCACTTTCAGTACAGAGTAGAAACTGTGACGCTGATGTGTTTTGTTTTTGAGTGAACTATCCCTTTAACAGGGATGGGAACTACTGTATCCAAAGCTGCCTTACATGTTTCTGTTGCATCAGGCTCCGGGGTGAAGTTTGCCCTAGGTACAGATCTAGGATCAGATTCTCCTCCTCCAATCCTAACCTTAACCATTAGTGGGGGAAATGCAAAACTGACACAAGATCAGTGTCAAGGGGCAACTTCACCCTACTCTGTTGCAACAACAGTAGCATCACCGTCATGGAGACATTTCAATGGCCATACATTGTATGTAAACATGACCAAATGATGATTCCTGGGTAAGATAATGGAACAGAATGACTGACATATATTCAAAAGACATATTGCATACAGCATCATTACAGCAACTATGTCCATGTCATTTAAAAAATGTAAAGGTATCTATTAAGAAACATTGAGATATAAAATCCAAAGTGGTTGGACTGTATTGCGTGCATGTATCTAGTGCAATGTTTGTAATCGTGTATGTACCGCGGCGAAACCAAGGGCCCCAGTCATGATGAACTTGTAATGAACCTGTACACAAATACAACCCTCTCTTTTGATTTTGTGTCTTTCTTAATGTTTCAGTTTAGTTTTGTTGTTTGTCTTATTTTGTTGCTGTATTGTTTGTGTGTCGTTGTATTTCAAATGTGTGTGACTGTTGTTGTTTATCAGTGTGTCAGTATTTTGTTACTTGTCATGTTTTGTGTTTTTTTTGTGGACCCCAGGACGAGTAACTGCTGCTTCGGAAAAAACGAATGGGGATCCAAATAAACAAACAAATAAACAAACCAATAAACCCAGGTAGTGGGGTAAATACTACTCCCTGTTCTGAGAATTCTAACCAAAGAGGCTTTGCGTTATCCCAGGGCATACAACGCAAAGAGAATCATCTGAAAAGATCAAATCACAAAAGAATGACGGCATGGTCATCTTATTTGCCAGCTTAGAGACATTTGGGAAATAAAATAGAGTAATGGATGACTAAATGTCGTCTCACTCTATTTTAACACTCGGGTAAAAGCGGGTGGCGTTATGAAAAGGCAGCAGTTGGGAATTACTTTAGTTATTTAGATCAACTAGAGGTTGAAAGCAGGTTACAGGCGGAGGGTGAAGAAGGGACATTATGCATAACTCAGGATCTTCTCTTGAAATCTCACCATCATGTTTTTGGAGCAGGGTTTGGTTTTTGGAGCAGGGTTATGTTACAAATTCATGGAAATGTTCACTTCACACAAAGAGGAATCAGCCGACTCACTAAGTCTTTAGTCATTCATAGCGTGAAGTGCTCTAATACGATACAGAGGCAGGTTTACTGTATGCAGAGTAAAGGGTTTAGTTCATACAGTAGTTGAAATTCCAGTGTTGGGACCTCCAGTGTAGTTCCAGTAAAGAACAGAAATACTTCTTGTTCCTCCCACAGGCTTGGTTCTTATTCCACTAAGTCTTGAAACTTGTCTGCTCAATAGACTTGAGTTCCTCTTGAGTAGTTCCAGTGTTGTTGTCATTCTCCAGTGGTATGATTCAAGCAGCAGGCCTGGGCTCTAGTGGTGAGATCTACCAACATCCACTACACAGGCCTTTTATACAATATGTAATGTGCTTCATCAGAGCTATGAGGGGAGATCAGATTTCATAAATCCATCTAGCTATCTGCACAGGATAAACATGTTCTCTATATAAAAAATGGCACATTAGACATATTTATCTATATATTATCATATATGTACATTCACTACTTTTTCATTATGTCTAAAGGTGTTTTATATAACACATCATAGAAAGAGGAAGAACACAGACAGATGTGATATGACTTTTAAAAAGATACTCAGAATGAATAAATACATCTAAATTACACCAAAATAAATCAAACGTCATGGAGCAGGAGGTTTGGAAACACTACGAGGATGTACAATGAGGTGAGAGGCAGGTGGGTGGGCAGCATCTTTACTATCCAACTGTCTGCTCATTTTGGTATCATCTGTTTGGTGGTACAGTAGCTCGACAGCCTCCACCACTACAGCCTGAACTCAAGCCCTGTTAGGTGTTCAGCTCAGTGTTTCTGCTGACTGTTTCTATCCCTGGAGATGTTACTTGGTAGCGGTGGTTGGTAGAAAGACAAGGAGAGGTAGGTCTTAAAGGCGTGGGTTACTCTGCTGTGCCCCCTGCTGTTTCGGAGTGGCCCTCGTTGCTGGGTTTGTGGGCCTGTTTCTTTTGCTGCTCAAGCTCTTTCTTGCGAAGCTTCGCTCGCCGTTTGTCCAGTTTCTGCCGGTTCCGCCGAGCCTTCTCCATCAGGACCTTGAGATCCTTCACCTTCTTCTTGATCAGAGCCCGGTCCTGGGAGGAGGCAACGCCAAGCGTCTGTGCATACACACACCACACGCGTCCACACACACACACACACACACACACACACACACACACACACACACACACACACACACACACACACACACACACACACACACACACACACACACACACACACAAACACACACACAGGACAAGGGTCAGAGATGGGGGGATGTGAGTGAACAGGAGCACTAGTCAGGGAATAAAACTCGGCAGCTATGATCAAAACAAATATAACAGGAGTTGTAACAATTTCAGTCTATATCGGCCCAAAGCTTCAGGGCAAATTACTATATCAAAATGTTAAACTACTTGTACCTTGACGGGTGCACCAAACACCCTGGAAACAATGACAATACATAAACAAGGTGATACTAGTAACTAACTAGTAACTAAGGCCAGGATTCAATCCAAGCAGCGAACTATAACAGACTTTTAGGATTGAGCTGACATGCAGCGTTTACCATGAATGTAATCTCCGTCGGGGTAAATGCACGTCGGGGTAAATGCATTTAAGAGGTGCATTGTGGGCTGCATAGTGTGATGCTCTATAACTCATTTAGAATTGAATCGAGAAGTAACTAACATAGCTGGATATGTACAATACCAAACACTTCAGTCCGTCACCTTGAGCTCAGTGCTGTCCAGCTGCAGTAGCTGGTCTCCGTCCACATTGTTGACTGTGAACTCTGGGATGTACTGCTCCAGATTTAGTCCCATGAGCCAGCGGGACACCTGCTGGGAGGTCCACTCTTTCACACTGATGTTCTGCCACTGCTTGGGGCACTGGCCCTCATCTAGGATCTAGATACACACACACACACACACACACACACACACACACACACACACACACACACACACACACACACACACACACACACACACACACACACACACACACACACACACACACACACACACACACACACACACACACACACACACACACACAGACCCATGATATTTCCCCACATGCAGCGCCGAGAGAGAACACATAGTGATGGGTGATTTAAAATGAATAATTTCTAAATGTCTAGAATAGAAGTTGAGAGCATGCTGAAGACTGAACGTCACATTTGGGACATGCACTTCAATAGAGGTTTATGAAAAACAGTAGCCTATGAAAGGTTTAGACTAATGAGTAACCATACATCTGATGTAAACACAGGCTTTTTACAAGCTTGGTAGACAGTATGGGAGCATGCATAATGTTTTGTTTTTCAGGCTTCCTCGGTGGCCACTCAGAGCTAGATCTCACCTCGTCATCTATCATATCCAGACTCTGAACATGGTAGCACAGAGGACGACAGGACAGGACAGTTTGTTAACACAAAAACACAGCAGCAGCAGTGGCTCAGGGCACACAATGGTACACGGTACATACAAAATGGCCGACTAGCAAAGCTACAGTTGCTAACATCAAAGATAGTTAAATAGAATATAAATTGTAACTAATTAAACATGGAATAGGCCATTCGAACACCATTGTTACACATTCCAGACACTTGGCAACCAGAGGTTACTCAGCATAACATGACAGGAGCACTAGATGGGGAAACATAGGTCACTTTTTCTTCATTTTTTACATTTGAGGTAATATACTCACATTTTTTACATTTTAGGTTGAATTACTAGTGATTGTTGATACTAGGTAGATGTTTTATGTGAGATCAAATCCTTGTTTCTCACCTCGTCTGAGGAGAGCACCAGGGTGTGTGAGCGACCGGACATCTTGGCTTCAGCCAGCAGACCACTGACCTCCACTGAGCTGCTACTGCTGACACTCAGATCCTCCTTCACCACAGGACCCTATGTAGAACAACACCATGCAGAAGTCTATTAGACCTTAGTCAAAACATTGTCTACATCCAAAATGGAATCCTATTCCCTATAAAGTGCCCTATGGGCCTTGGTCAAAAGTAGTGGGGAATTGGGTGCCATTTCAGACAGCCTGTGGCTGGCTATAGTCTATCTCTGTTCATTTCAAGGTCTATTTCATTGTATTCCCCTCTCAACACAAAGCAATTTTTGTTCTATGATGTTTTGAATCTAAAGCTAATAAATGCCATTGTTGAAGTCATTTGCTGCTGATTGATTATTTCAATCAATGATTTCATAATGAATAGAGGGACTATACTAGAGGGCTTCTAGCAAACATAGACAATTAAAACGTCATACATTCTACATAAAGAGAATATTTGCACACCTATGGCTGATTCAGACCTACCTCCCAACCTCCCAACCTCCCAACCTACCTACCTACCTACCTACCTACCTACCTACCTACCTACCTACCTACCTACCTACCTACCTACCTACCTACCTACCTACCTACCTACCTACCCACCCACCCACCCACCCACCCACCCACCCACCCACCCACCCACCCACCTACCATCTTCATCTCTGAAGTTTACAGTTGGCCAGACCTACCTCCCTCCCTCCCTACCTACCTACCTCCTACCAACCTCCCAACCAACCAACCAACCAACCTCCCTCCCTCCCTCCCTCCCTCCCTCCCTCCCTCCCTCCCTCCCTCCCTCCCTCCCTACCTACCTACCTACCTACCTACCTACCTAACCGCCCCAGGTGGGTGTGCCTTAGTCAACAAGCCGTGTGGAGGCTTGGGAAAACATGGTGTCAGCTATAGCCGTCATTTGACGTCAGCACAAACATAACCCTCCTTTTGATCTGAGGATTGTGATTTAAGTCTGTCTGATTCTCTAGCCTGTGGCCAGATTGGATCGACTGAGCTGGGTAACTAGTTGCACCTACAGTACCTCTCTGGTCCTTTTTTAGGTGAAAAGCTTGATTCACAATATCTATGACTAATTCATTGGTTTGCTTGAGGTTCATTGGCTTGAGGTTTGTGAGAAGAGAGAGATACAGCACCTCAACATTTACCTCACCTTAGGGTGATGTATCAGGGATGAAAGACTAGGTACTATGAACGACATTGGATAGTGTACACTGAGTGTACAAAACATTAGGAACACCTTCCTAATATTGAGTTGCACCCCCTTTTGCCCTCAGAACAGTCTCAATTCGCCAGGGCATGGACTCTACAAGGTGCTGAACGCTTTCCACAGGGATGCTGGCTCATGATGACTCCAACACTTCCCACAGTTGTGTCAAGTTGGCTAGATGTCCTTTGGGTGGGGGACCATTCTTGATACTGTACACACCGGCAACTGTTGAGTGTGAAAAACCCAGCAGCGTTGCAGTTCTTGACACACTCAAACTGGTGCCCCTGGCACCTACTACCATACCCGTTCAAAGGCACTTCTTTAATCCTTCTTTAACCCGTCTCCTCCCCTTCATCTATACTGATTGAAGTGGATTTAACAAGTGATATCAATAAGGAAGCATAGCTTTCACCTGGTCAGTCTATGTCTTGGAAAGAGCAGGTGTTCATAATGTTTTGTACACTCAGTGTATTGAAGTGATTTCCCCATTGCTATAGCTTGATTAATAGCATCAGTGGCTAGAGAATATCTAATTAATGAATTACTATGGACAAATCAAACATAATCAGTCCCAAAGTGAGCGCCAGATAATGTGATTAAAAGAGAAATGCCGTAATGCAAAAACCCAACCTTTGAAATTATAATATCTAAATACATGAGTTACGATGATTCACACCCTTGATGTAATTATAAATGACTGGTCTAAATATGAATCTAATCCAATACACCTTCTATATTTGTGCAAATTACTGAAATGAACTTCAATAACAAGTGCATTAAGAAAATGCTAATCAGAGCGCTTCATACCCTGCTATGTACAGTAGTTGTTTTGTATTCTGTTTGATTGGGTATGATTGGAGCAAAAACAATACAAATACAATACCAAGTAATACGAATAGGAGAAGAAGTGTGGCCATGTAAGAGATTTCTGTTAAACAGAAAGGCATCAGAACCAGACAGAGGTTAAATCAATGCAACGAAAAACAAACAATATGCACCACAATAGCCTACAGGTATTATATAATAATATGCACACTTCAGTGAGCACTGTCAATATGTATTATCATGGAGATGCCCTGTTACTGTTTACTGTGTACATTGGGGTTCTCTTCACATACATACCTTGGCCTTGAGTTTCTCTGGGCTATTCTCAGCAGAGGGTTCTGTAGAACTGAGGAGAAGAGGCATGAGTTGGTAGACAGAGAAACAGATTGTTATGTTGGTAGAAAACAACTATAGACATAAGAACAGATTTACTGAACATTCATAAAGAACACATCAAAGGAGAAGAACAAAAGGTCAAAGGAGAAACCAGACAGGTTCATGCAGTATATTTGTATTTTTCCTCCTCTCTGAGGATAACAGGGCTGGACGCGTTGTGAACTGACCCAGGCAGTATTGGAGGTGAGGTGGACGCTAAACGGATTGGACACATTGACCTCTCTCTGATCCACGGCTGAGTCACACAGAAATGCAGCTACTAAACACAAAACCTGAATACTGTGTGTGTGTGTGTGTGTGTGTGTGTGTGTGTGTGTGTGTGTGTGTGTGTGTGTGTGTGTGTGTGTGTGTGTGTGTGTGTGTGTGTGTGTGTGTGTGTGTGTGTGTGTGTGTGTGTGGTACAGCGCTCTCTTATCATCCACACACAGCCGTAAAGCAAGCAGCAAGCATGAGATGTGTTTATGGATAGTCCCACAGACAGACCCCTGCCTGATCAAGAGTGGTGTTAGTGCGGCGGAGGGGTGGGGGGTGAGTTAGGGGGTTGAAGGGGTTAATGGAGGGAAAGGTCGTTTTGGTTGCATGGAGGGGTGGGTTTGGTAGGATGGAGGTGTGGGTTTGGTGGGATGGAGGGGTGGGTTTGGTGGGATGGAGGGGTGGGTTTGGTGGGATGGAGGGGTGGGTTTGGTGGGATGGAGGGGTGGGTTTGGTGGGATGGAGGGGTGGGTTTGGTGGGATGGAGGGGTGGGTTTGGTGGGATGGAGGTGTGGGTTTGGTGGGTTGGTGGGATGGAGGGGTGGGTTTGGTGGGATGGAGGGGTGGGTTGGTGTGATGGAGGGGTGGGTTTGGTGGGATGGAGGGGTGGGTTGGTGGGATGGAGGGGTGGGTTTGGTGGGATGGAGGGGTGGGTTTGGTGGGATGGAGGTGTGGGTTTGGTGGGTTGGTGGGATGGAGGGGTGGGTTTGGTGGGATGGAGGGGTGGGTTGGTGTGATGGAGGTGTGGGTTTGGTGGGATGGAGGGGTGGGTTGGTGTGATGGAGGGGTGGGTTGCTGGGATGGAGGGGTGGGTTTGGTGGGATGGAGGTGTGGGTTTGGTGGGTTGGTGGGATGGAGGGGTGGGTTTGGTGGGATGGAGGTGTGGGTTTGGTGGGATGGAGGGGTGGGTTGGTGTGATGGAGGGGTGGGTTGCTGGGATGGAGGGGTGGGTTTGGTGTGATGGAGGGGTGGGTTTGGTGGGATGGAGGGGTGGGTTTGGTGGGATGGAGGGGTGGGTTGGTGGGATGGAGGGGTGGGTTTGGTGGGATGGAGGGGTGGGTTTGGTGGGATGGAGGGGTGGGTTTGGTGGGATGGAGGGGTGGGTTGGTGGGATGGAGGGGTGGGTTGGTGGGATGGAGGGGTGGGTTTGGTGGGATGGAGGGGTGGGTTGGTGTGATGGAGGGGTGGGTTTGGTGGGATGGAGGGGTGGGTTGGTGGGATGGAGGGGTGGGTTTGGTGGGATGGAGGGGTGGGTTTGGTGGGATGGAGGGGTGGGTTGGTGGGATGGAGGGGTGGGTTGGTGGGATGGAGGGGTGGGTTTGGTGGGATGGAGGGGTGGGTTGGTGGGATGGAGGGGTGGGTTGCTGGGATGGAGGGGTGGGTTTGGTGGGATGGAGGTGTGGGTTTGGTGGGTTGGTGGGATGGAGGGGTGGGTTTGGTGGGATGGAGGGGTGGGTTGGTGTGATGGAGGGGTGGGTTTGGTGGGATGGAGGGGTGGGTTGGTGGGATGGAGGGGTGGGTTTGGTGGGATGGAGGGGTGGGTTTGGTGGGATGGAGGGGTGGGTTTGGTGGGATGGAGGGGTGGGTTTGGTGGGATGGAGGGGTGGGTTGGTGGGATGGAGGGGTGGGTCGGTGGGATGGAGGGGTGGGTTGGTGGGATGGAGGGGTGGGTTGGTGGGATGGAGGGGTGGGTTGGTGGGATGGAGGGGTGGGTTGGTGGGATGGAGTGGTGGGTTCGTGGGATGGAGGGGTGGGTTTGGTGGGATGGAGGGGTGGGTTTGGTGGGATGGAGGGGTGGGTTGGTGGGATGGAGGGGTGGGTTGGTGGGATGGAGGGGTGGGTTGGTGGGATGGAGGGGTGGGTTGGTGGGATGGAGGGGTGGGTTGGTGGGATGGAGGGGTGGGTTGGTGGGATGGAGGGGTGGGTTTGGTGGGATGGAGGGGTGGGTTGGTGGGATGGAGGGGTGGGTTGGTGGGATGGAGGGGTGGGTTGGCGGGATGGAGGGGTGGTTTGGTTGGGATGGAGGGGTGGGTTTGGTGGGATGGGTGTGCAGTTACCCCTGTGTGTTGTGTAGGAGTCCCAGCTGTGTTGCTTTCTTCAACCACAGCAACTGCTGCCAGCCAACCAGAGTCAGGCTCACTCAGTCATACAGACAGTCTCAGAGTCTGACCCACAGTGGGGATTTAAATGACCAGTCACAGACACACACACACACACACACACACACACACACACACACACACACACACACACACACACACACACACACACACACACACACACACACACACACACACACACACACACACACACACACACACACACACACACACACACACACACACACAGACACACCGTCTGCAACAGCTGGAAAACATTGTAGAGTAAGCCCTCAGTATGGATCTCAGACAGTCTAAGTATACAGTATCTAACAGCACAGCAGTCAAAGGAACGGGTAGTAACCTTGTGGCGAAATCCTGCACGGAGCCTTCACCGTGTGCTGCCACTTTATGAGCGCATCAGCAGTCAAAATATAGCTCTTCTGGCTCTCTGTGGAGAGCTCTGGGTTGGCGGGGCAGTTTCACAGTGTGTGCAACTCTGCAGAAGTCATGTTTATTTTCAGCGTGCTTAGTTTTTAAAGTGTTTAAGTCAATTGCCGGTGTATCTTTTGGGGCCGCTCCTATCATTGATTGCATGGAGTGGTAGCAACATTGTTGTGAAGCTTTGACAAACAAACCAACCATCAGGTGTATTTGACAGACAGTCAGTGCAACTGAAAGCCTGAAGTCAACAGCTAAGACCCCTTTCTCTCTCTTACTCTCATTTTCCTTTCAGTGCTTTACACTGCAGCAGACTTTCTGTTTTTTTCAATGACCTCCCTTTAATGTTCAGTGTCGTTGGACTATTATTTTCCTGCCAGGCATATTTGGGTTGACATTTTAGTAAAAGGGAGGTTGCGTGCAAGTTTATTGTTGTTTGAAGTGTATTGATTTGGTGTGGTACTATTGACATTTGGCCAAGAAGAGTTTGGACATTTTAAGGCCTTTGTTTGTCTATGAAAACACCCCAACACATTCATCCATTATTTTCGTATGAGGTATTATTTGGTTGGGTTACCCCTGTGCTGTGACGTGTGTTATACATGGTCTCAGTCTCCAGTCTCTATGCTCCAATAGTCTATGTGCCATGGGGCTAGAGTCAGTCTGTTATATCTGGTGTAATTCTCCTGTCCTATCTGGTGTCCTGTGTGAATTTAAGTATGCTCCCTCTAATTCTCTCTCTCCCCTCCTGGAGGACCTGAGCCCTAGGATCATGCCTCAGGACTACCTAGCCTGATGACTCCTGGCTGTCCCCAGTCCACCTGGTCATGCTGCTGCTCCAGTTCTGCCTGCGGCTAGGGAACCCTGACCTGTTCACCGGATGTGCTACCTTGTCCTGGACCTGCTGTTTTTAACTCTCTCTCTCTCTACCGCACCTACTGTCTCGACCTCTTAATGCTCGGCTATGAAAAGCCACCTGTCATTTACTCCAAAGGTACTGCACCATCTACAACCACTGTGATTATTATTATTTGACCCTGCTGGTCATCTATGAACGTTTGACCATCTTAAAGAACAATCTGGCCTTAAATGGCCATGTACTCTTATAATCTCCACCCGGCACAGCCAGAAGAGGACTGGCCACCCCTCAGAGCCTGGTTACTCTCTAGGTTTCTTCCTAGGTTCCTGCCTTTTTAGGGAGTTTTTCCTAGCCACCGTGCTTCTACATCTGCATTGCTTGCTGTTTGGGGTTTTAGGCTGGGTTTCTGTACAGCACTTTGTGGCATCTGCTGATGTAAAAAGGGCTTTATAAATACATTTGATAGATATGGAGTGCCTTATCCTTTCGCTCCACTGGCTATCTGGCCAAACGGCTACACTATGGGCAGTCTCTTCTGCTGATGGGGGTCTCTATCTATCCTACTCTTTTCCTTTCGGCAGGGTTGATCATTTTCTTTACCCTCTCTAACAATATCACTACAATCTCTAGACGCTCATCTGGGGTCAGTTTAGCATTTCCCCCTTTTAAGGTTAGGATGGGAGGGGAAGCTAGATCTGTACCTAGGGGAAACTTCACCCTGGAGTCAGAGGAACACAGCGGCAGGGAGGTGGTTAGTACCTGTTTCCAGGTGAGCTTCTGGGGTCCTTCCCTTTGCTTCGTATCAGTGGGTCCAGACCTCTCCTGATGGTCTTCTCCTCCAGGCTGAGAGAGGGGCTGGACACCACAGGAGACTGAGACCCTGCACACATCATCAGGGGTTCAGCAAATATATGCAAACATACAGCAAAGATAGTGATAACCTACATTGGAATCAAGCATGTGACTAAGACTTTCTTGTAAATCATAATTGAAGACAATGGGAGATCTGAGCGATAATTCGGGTTCCACACTCATATTCTTGAGATGCTAGCCTTAAACATGTGTGTACCAGTTCACTTAAAAAACACAAGTAAAATAGTTTAGGGTAAGTAAGCTTTGTCCAAGCCAGAACGGACCATAGGGAAGGAGGCTCCTGTATCTATAGTGATGAACGATTAAATATTTTATGATGTGGTTCTACACTGACCGTCGTTGTCTGCAGCCTGCTGGAGGAGGGTATGTCTGGGGGAGTCCTCAGCACTGCCAGGGGCCCTGGAGGGTCTGAACTCATCCACAGTACTGGAGGCTGCACTCCGGATGGACGAATGAGTACTGCCAGGGCCCTCTGATGCCTGGAGAGACGGGGAAGTGAGAAGGGGGGACAGAGTGAGGATGGATCAATAGAGAAGGAGAAAGATGGAAGTAGGGATAGAAAGAGAGACAGAGATGAACACAGCGATAGAGACATTTACTTTAACAATGCTATCAGAAAAAGAGAGACACTGAGACAGTTCACCCTAAGGCACCTGACATCTACCTAACTCAGTAAATTAAACATGTCCTCTCTCCCTCTCTCTCTCTCTCCCTCTCTCTCTCTATGTACCATTATCCGGAGGTCGTTATCTTACCGTAGTAAAGATTACACACCAATTGCATGATTTCCTCCAGTATAGTGGCCGGTGACTGTCTGTCTCCAGTATAGTGGCCGGTGACTGTCTGTCTCCAGTATAGTGGCCTGTGACTGTCTGTCTCCAGTATAGTGGCCGGTGACTGTCTGTCTCCAGTATAGTGGCCGGTGACTGTCTGTCTCCAGTATAGTGGCCGGTGACTGTCTGTCTCCAGTAGTAGCCGGTGACTGTCTGTCTCCAGTACAGTGGCCGGTGACTGTCTGTCTCCAGTATAGTGGCCGGTGACTGTCTGTCTCCAGTATAGTGGACGGGGACTGTCTGTCTCCAGTATAGTGGCAGGTGACTGTCTGTCTCCAGTATAGTGGCCGGTGACTGTCTGTCTCCAGTATAGTGGCCGGTGACTGTCTGTCTCCAGTATAGTGGCCGGTGACTGTCTGTCTCCAGTATAGTGGCCGGTGACTGTCTGTCTCCAGTATAGTGGCCGGTGACTGTCTGTCTCCAGTATAGTGGCCGGTGACTGTCTGTCTCCAGTATAGTGGCCGGTGACTGTCTGTCTCCAGTATAGTGGCCGGTGACTGTCTGTCTCCAGTATAGTGGCCGGTGACTGTCTGTCTCCAGTATAGTGGCCGGTGACTGTCTGTCTCCAGTATAGTGGCCGGTGACTGTCTGTCTCCAGTATAGTGGCCGGTGACTGTCTGTCTCCAGTATAGTGGCCGGTGACTGTCTGTCTCCAGTAGTAGCCGGTGACTGTCTGTCTCCAGTATAGTGGCCGGTGACTGTCTGTCTCCAGTATAGTGGCCGGTGACTGTCTGTCTCCAGTATAGTGGCCGGTGACTGTCTGTCTCCAGTATAGTGGACGGGGACTGTCTGTCTCCAATATAGTGGCAGGTGACTGTCTGTCTCCAGTATAGTGGACGGTGACTGTGTCTCCAGTATAGTGGACGGTGACTGTCTGTCTCCAGTATAGTGGCAGGTGACTGTCTGTCTCCAGTATAGTGGCAGGTGACTGTCTGTCTCCAGTATAGTGGCCGGTGACTGTCTGTCTCCAGTATAGTGGCGGTGACTGTCTGTCTCCAGTATAGTGGCCGGTGACTGTCTGTCTCCAGTATAGTGGCCGGTGACTGTCTGTCTCCAGTATAGTGGCGGTGACTGTCTGTCTCCAGTATAGTGGCCGGTGACTGTCTGTCTCCAGTATAGTGGCAGGTGACTGTCTGTCTCCAGTATAGTGGCAGGTGACTGTCTGTCTCCAGTATAGTGGCAGGTGACTGTCTGTCTCCAGTATAGTGGCAGGTGACTGTCTGTCTCCAGTATAGTGGCCGGTGACTCTCTGTCTCCAGTATAGTGGCCGGTGACTGTCTGTCTCCAGTATAGTGGCCGTGACTGTCTGTCTCCAGTATAGTGGCAGGTGACTGTCTGTCTCCAGTATAGTGGCCGGTGACTGTCTGTCTCCAGTATAGTGGCCGGTGACTGTCTGTCTCCAGTATAGTGGCGGTGACTGTCTGTCTCCAGTATAGTGGCCGGTGACTGCCTGTCTCCAGTATAGTGGCAGGTGACTGTCTGTCTCCAGTATAGTGGCGGTGACTGTCTGTCTCCAGTATAGTGGACGGTGACTGTCTGTCTCCAGTAGTGGCCGGTGACTGTCTGTCTCCAGTATAGTGGCCGGTGACTGTCTGTCTCCAGTATAGTGGCCGGTGACTGTCTGTCTCCAGTATAGTGGCAGGTGACTGTCTGTCTCCAGTATAGTGGCAGGTAACTGTCTGTCTCCAGTATAGTGGCCGGTGACTGTCTGTCTCCAGTATAGTGGTGGTGACTGTCTGTCTCCAGTATAGTGGCCGGTGACTGTCTGTCTCCAGTATAGTGGCCGGTGACTGCCTGTTTCCAGTATAGTGGCAGGTGACTGTCTGTCTCCAGTATAGTGGCAGGTGACTGTCTGTCTCCAGTATAGTGGCCGGTGACTGTCTGTCTCCAGTATAGTGGCCGGTGACTGTCTGTCTCCAGTATAGTGGCCGGTGACTGTCTGTCTCCAGTATAGTGGCCGTGACTGTCTGTCTCCAGTATAGTGGCAGGTGACTGTCTGTCTCCAGTATAGTGGCCGGTGACTGTCTGTCTCCAGTAGTAGCCGGTGACTGTCTGTCTCCAGTATATCCAGTATAGTGGCCGGTGACTGTCTGTCTCCAGTATAGTGGCCGGTGACTGTCTGTCTCCAGTAGTAGCCGGTGACTGTCTGTCTCCAGTATAGTGGCCGGTGACTGTCTGTCTCCAGTATAGTGGCCGGTGACTGTCTGTCTCCAGTATAGTGGCGGTGACTGTCTGTCTCCAGTATAGTGGCCGGTGACTGCCTGTCTCCAGTATAGTGGCAGGTGACTGTCTGTCTCCAGTATAGTGGGCGGTGACTGTCTGTCTCCAGTATAGTGGACGGTGACTGTCTGTCTCCAGTAGTGGCCGGTGACTGTCTGTCTCCAGTATAGTGGCCGGTGACTGTCTGTCTCCAGTATAGTGGCCGGTGACTGTCTGTTTCCAGTATAGTGGCAGGTGACTGTCTGTCTCCAGTATAGTGGCAGGTAACTGTCTGTCTCCAGTATAGTGGCCGGTGACTGTCTGTCTCCAGTATAGTGGTGGTGACTGTCTGTCTCCAGTATAGTGGCCGGTGACTGTCTGTCTCCAGTATAGTGGCCGGTGACTGCCTGTTTCCAGTATAGTGGCAGGTGACTGTCTGTCTCCAGTATAGTGGCAGGTGACTGTCTGTCTCCAGTATAGTGGCCGGTGACTGTCTGTCTCCAGTAGTAGCCGGTGACTGTCTGTCTCCAGTATAGTGGCCGGTGACTGTCTGTCTCCAGTATAGTGGCAGGTGACTGTCTGTCTCCAGTATAGTGGCCGGTGACTGTCTGTCTCCAGTAGTAGCCGGTGACTGTCTGTCTCCAGTATATCCAGTATAGTGGCCGGTGACTGTCTGTCTCCAGTATAGTGGCCGGTGACTGTCTGTCTCCAGTAGTAGCCGGTGACTGTCTGTCTCCAGTATAGTGGCCGGTGACTGTCTGTCTCCAGTATAGTGGCCGGTGACTGTCTGTCTCCAGTATAGTGGCGGTGACTGTCTGTCTCCAGTATAGTGGCCGGTGACTGCCTGTCTCCAGTATAGTGGCAGGTGACTGTCTGTCTCCAGTATAGTGGGCGGTGACTGTCTGTCTCCAGTATAGTGGACGGTGACTGTCTGTCTCCAGTAGTGGCCGGTGACTGTCTGTCTCCAGTATAGTGGCCGGTGACTGTCTGTCTCCAGTATAGTGGCCGGTGACTGTCTGTTTCCAGTATAGTGGCAGGTGACTGTCTGTCTCCAGTATAGTGGCAGGTAACTGTCTGTCTCCAGTATAGTGGCCGGTGACTGTCTGTCTCCAGTATAGTGGTGGTGACTGTCTGTCTCCAGTATAGTGGCCGGTGACTGTCTGTCTCCAGTATAGTGGCCGGTGACTGCCTGTTTCCAGTATAGTGGCAGGTGACTGTCTGTCTCCAGTATAGTGGCAGGTGACTGTCTGTCTCCAGTATAGTGGCCGGTGACTGTCTGTCTCCAGTAGTAGCCGGTGACTGTCTGTCTCCAGTATAGTGGCCGGTGACTGTCTGTCTCCAGTATAGTGGCCGGTGACTGTCTGTCTCCAGTATAGTGGCCGGTGACTGTCTGTCTCCAGTATAGTGGCCGTGACTGTCTGTCTCCAGTATAGTGGCAGGTGACTGTCTGTCTCCAGTATAGTGGCCGGTGACTGTCTGTCTCCAGTAGTAGCCGGTGACTGTCTGTCTCCAGTATATCCAGTATAGTGGCCGGTGACTGTCTGTCTCCAGTATAGTGGCCGGTGACTGTCTGTCTCCAGTATAGTGGTAGGTGACTTTCTGTCTCCAGTATAGCGGCAGGTGACTGTCTGTCTCCCTGGATTTTTAAGCCTATATATTCCTGGGTCACGTCCCAAAAAGCACCCTATTCCCTATACAGTACACTACTAGTGCTCTATAAAGGGAATAGGGTGGAATTTGGGACAAAGCCCTGTTCATTATTTTTGCTCAGTAAGGGACAGATCTTATAAATGGGAAAGAGTGTTCTCCAAAAGAGACTTTACCAGCAATTATCTCAGTAAGGAGGGGGAATAGGCTTTGCCACCACTCAGGATTAGATTGATGTGTCGCAGGGCACTGACTTGTAGCCAGCAATTAATACATTACATAAAGGCTTTTTTATAAGGTCAGAGGACGGACATGGCTAACCACACAAACACTGTCAGTGTAATTAACTTTAAATAAAACATATAAGTACATGTGAAAACAGTTCAATTCATTTTCAATGAGTAATGTTGATACAACATCTGGTGGTGATTATAGCAGATATTATTAATGTTATCATTGTTGTGGATATTAAAAGGCTGAACAGAGGTGTTTGTGTGTGTGTTTGTGTGTGTCCATACTAACCTCTCCCTCTGTAGAGCTGATGCTGTCCCATAGTAGTCCTCTGGAGAGTCTCTGTCTGCTACCAGCGTGGGGAAGCGCCTCACTCATCTCTGGAACAACACACACAACACAACCATCCTTAGTTACATGTGTTCAACAGTCATAAAGGTCTAGCCTGATCCCAGGTATGTTTGACATGACAAGGAGTTGATATGATAGCACAAACAGATCTGGGACCAGGCTAATAAAGGTCCACTTGGATGATATACATTTTAATGTAATTCTAAAGCAAGTCTGTGATAAAAGAGAGACGGTTTGTCATCAGATCCTATTGAAATGTAGATCTACAGAACGTATAGCTACACACAAATACACACAACGCCACAGAAGAAGCTGTTGTCATCATGGCAGAGGTAATCTCTCCCTCCCTCCCTCCCTCTCTCTCCCTCCCTCCCCCCGTCTCTCTTACTGATATTGCTTATTGAACTGTCTCATTCAGTCTCTCCAGATCTGGATCAGTATTCAGAGACTGCCCATTGTCCCCTTATCAAGCCAATTATGGAGATAGCAGATCAAGGGCCACTGTAATCCATTATAACATACTGGGCCTGGGAGAAGAAGCTGGAGGAGCACAGAAGAAAAAAAAAGGCCAGTAAAAGTCTCCCAAAGGAACCCTACTCCATTTTTAATTTAACGAAGTCAGCTAAAAACAAATTCTTATTTACAATGACAGCCTACCCCGGACGATGATGGGCCAGTTGTGCGCTGCCCTATGGGACTCCCAATCACGGCCAGTTGTGATATAGCCTGGAATCAAACCAGGGTCTGTAGTGATGCCTCTAGCACTGAGATGCAGTGCTTTAGACCGCTGTGATACAGCCTGGGTCTGTAGTGACGCCTCTAGCACTGAGATACAGTGCTTTAGACCACTGTGATACAGCATGGGTCTGTAGTGACGCCTCTAGCACTGAGATACAGTGCTTTAGACCACTGTGATACAGCATGGGTCTGTAGTGACGCCTCTAGCACTGAGATGCAGTGCCTTAGACCGCTGTGATACAGCCTGGGTCTGTAGTGACGCCTCTAGCACTGAGATACAGTACCCTTAGACCACTGTGATACAGCATGGGTCTGTAGTGACGCCTCTAGCACTGAGATGCAGTGCCTTAGACCGCTATGATACAGCCTGGGTCTGTAGTGACGCCTCTAGCACTGAGATACAGTGCTTTAGACCGCTGTGATACAGCCTGGGTCTGTAGTGACGCCTCTAGCACTGAGATACAGTGCTTTAGACCACTGTGATACAGCATGGGTCTGTAGTGACGCCTCTAGCACTGAGATGCAGTGCCTTAGACCACTATGATACAGCCTGGGTCTGTAGTGACGCCTCTAGCACTGACATACAGTGCCTTAGACCGCTATGATACAGCCTGGGTCTGTAGTGACGCCTCTAGCACTGAGATACAGTGCTTTAGACCGCTGTGATACAGCCTGGGTCTGTAGTGACGCCTCTAGCACTGAGATGCAGTGCCTTAGACCACTATGATACAGCCTGGGTCTGTAGTGACGCCTCTAGCACTGACATACAGTGCCTTAGACCGCTATGATACAGCCTGGGTCTGTAGTGACGCCTCTAGCACTGACATACAGTGCCTTAGACCGCTGTGATACAGCCTGGGTCTGTAGTGACGCCTCTAGCACTGAGATGCAGTGCTTTAGACCGCTGCGCCACTCAGGAGCCCCTCCACAGTGCACTACTTCTTTTCAGGGCCCATAGAGAATAGAGAATAGGGTGCCATTTGGGACACATCCCAAAACCCAGACGTGTGTTTACGTGTTACGGCCAGAATTTGTTTTGTATTTGTTTACTGTTTGTTTGTTTGTTAACTGAAGTGGCATTGGAGTACGAGGTCAAAGTTCAAAGTGCATTCAGAGGTAATGCACAGTGACAAAAAAAAGAGTAAGATGGATTTGCTAAAAAAGGAGCAACAAGCAAAACAAGCTTTAATCCAAAAACAAATCTCAAGCCTTTGGTACTATATGTCTTGGAGCTAGTGTTGACAGTATGCAGTAACACAAGCTGCATCCCAAATAACATGGAGTCAGACACAGTCCTGTCTGCCTCTCCATGTCCCTACTAAAGCAATAACAGCACAGTTTGAGGGCATAGGAAATAGGAAACGAGCTGATAGGAGAGCTGTAGGGTGTATCTCAGGGTTTGAGTGACACTAACACATCAACCCCTCCTAAGGATATGTAATTTGTCTCTACAGCCTCCATTGTCGTCTATTGAAATACCCTGATAGAGACTTATAGCTAAGGCAGGGACATTGTGATGGGGGGACAAGCTGTCCTTGTTACATTGGCAATAACATTTATGGAAATATTGTCCTGAATCTCCCTCACAGTACATACTGTAAACAATGCATCATCTACACAGTGTGTTCATCTCAAATGGCACCTTATTCCCTATATAGTGCACTACTTTTGACCAGGGCCGCGGCCTGATCTTGGTCTATATCTATGTAAATGATATAGATATAGATGTAGAGAGGTAAATAATATAGATATAGATGTAGAGAGGTAAATTATAAATATATATGTTGAGAGATAAATTATATAGACATAGATGTAGAGAGGTAAATTATATAGATATAGAGAGGTCAATTATATAGATATACAGTACCAGTCAAATGTTTGGACACCTACTGACACCTACTCATTCAAGGGTTTTTCTTTATTTTTACTATTTTCTACATTGTAGAATAATAGTGAAGACATCAAAATGATGAAATAACACATACGGAATCGTAGTAATCAAAAAAGTGTTAAACAAATCAAAATACATTTTATATTTTAAATTCTTCAAAGTAACCAGCCTTTGCCTTGATGACAGCTTTGCACATGCTTGGCATTCTCTCAAACAGCTTCACCTGGAATGCTTTTCCAACAGTCTTGAAGGAGTTCCCACATATGCTCAGCAATTGTTGGCTGCTTTTCCTTCACTCTGAGGTCCAACTCATCCCAAACCATCTCAATTGGGTTGAGTTCGGGTGATTGTGGAGGCCAGGTCATCTGATGCAGCACTCCATCCCTCTCCTTCCTGGTCAAATAGCCCTTACACAGCCTGGAGGTGTGTTGGGTCATTGACCTGTTGAAAAACAAATGATAGTCCCACTAAGTGCAAACCAGAAGGGATGGCGTATCGTTGCAGAATGCTGTGGTAGCCATGCTGGTTAAGTGTGCCTTGAATTCTAAATAAATCACAGACAGTGTCACCAGCAAAGCACACCCACACAATCACACCTCCTCCTCCATGCTTCATGGTGGGAACCACACCTACTCTGCGTCTCACAAACACACGGTGGTTGGAACCAAAAATCTCAAAATTGGACTCATCAGACCAAAGGACAGATTTCCACTGGCTAATGTCCATTACTCGTGTTTCTTGGCCTAAGAAATTTGACCATGAAGGCCTGATTCACGCAGTCTCATCTGAACAGCTGATGTTGGGATGTGCCTGTTACTTGAACTCTGTGAAGCATTTATTTGGGCTGCAATTTCTGAGGCTGGTAACTAATGAACTTATCCTCTGCAGCAGAGGTAACTCTGGGTCTTCCTTTCCTGTAGCGGTCCTCATGAGAGCCAGTTTCATCATAGCGCTTGATGGTTTTTGTGACTGCACTTGAAGAAACTTTCAAAGTTCTTGACATTTTCCGGATTGACTGACCATCATGTCTTAAAGTAATGATGGACTTTTCTTTCTCTTTGCATATCTGAGTTGTTCTTGCCATAATATGGACTATCTTCTGTATACCACCCCTACCTTGTCACAACACAACTGATTGGCTCAAACGCAATAAGGAAATCAATTCCACAAATGAACTTTTAACAAGACACATGTTAATTGAAATGCATTCCAGGTGACTACCTCATGAAGCTGGTTGAGAGAATGCCAACAGTGTGCAGAGCTGTCATCAAGGCAAAGGGTGGCTACTTTGAAGAATCTCAAATATAAAATATATTTTGATTTGTTCAACACTTTTTTGGTTACTACATGATTCCATATGTGTTATTTCATAGTGTTGATGTCTTCACTATTATTCTACAATGTAGAAAAAAGAAAAATAAAGAAAAACCCTTGAATGAGTAGGTGTGTCCAAACTTTCGACTGGTACTGTATATTATTTAGTATATGTAAAGACAAGATTAAATCAAGAATAGTCTGATGGGTGACAATATTAGCCTATAACTTGTGAATGATATATTGTCACTTGTGAATGATGCCCAGCATAAGAAACAATTCCTTTGTTTTTGGCGACTTTTTCGAATCATAGTCACACACCTCATGTAGCCTAGCCCATATGTTTTAATAAGGTTTCTATCACAACTAAAGTGGCCACATAACTTCTTAAAATTAAGCACTTTTATCGGCTTTACAAGGGGTATAGAGCATAACTGGCATATACAGTTTCAAGTTTGTTGAAGATAATTTTCACCTTAAAAATGCACCTTTATAATAAAAGCATTACACGCAAAATTGCATTTGCACTTTTGATAACGGTGCTTTTAGCCTGCTACCATGTGGGCATTTCTGCGCATATAGCCTGCTACCATGTGGGCATTTCTGCGCTTATAGCCTGCTACCATGTGGGCATTGCTGCGCTTATAGCCTGCTACCATGTGGGCATTGCTGCGCTTATATGTCTTCACTATTATTCTACAATGTAGAAAATAGTAAAAATAAAGAAAAACCCTTGAATGAGTAGGTGTTCTAAAACTTTTGACTGGTACTGTAGGATGTAGATGTCACGCCCTGACCTTAGAGAGCTTTTTATGTCTCTATTTTGGGTTTGGTCAGGGTGTGATTTGGGTGGGCATTCTATGTTCTATTTTCTATGTTTTTGTATTTCTTTATTTTGGCCGGGTATGGTTTTCAATCAGGGACAGCTGTCTATCGTTGTCTCTGATTGGGAAACATACTTAGGTAGCCCTTTTTCCTCTTTCTGTGTGGGAGGTTAACTTTGTTTGTGGCACATAGCCCTTAAGCTTCACGGTTGTTTTGTATTGTTTCTTGTTTTTGTCGGTGTCATTTCTAATAAAAGGAATATGTACGCTCACCACGCTGCGCTTTGGTCCACTTCCTTTGACGGCCGTGACAGAACTTCCCACCACCAAAGAACCAAGCAGCGTGGTGAAAGGGACTCCTGGACATGGGAGGATATCCTGGAAGGTAAGGGACCCTGGAGGCAGGCTGGGGAGTATCGCCGTCCAAGGGGGGAACTGGAGGTAGCGAAAGCAGAGCGGCGGCGATATGAGGAGGCAAGTCAGCGAAGCATGCACGAGAGGCAACCCCCCCCAAATATAGACCTGAACCAACTCCCCGTGCTTACCGTGGGGAGAGAGTGACTAGTCAGGCACCAGGTTATGCGGCTCTGCGCCGTGTGTCTCCAGTGTGCTCTCATAGCCCGGTGCGCTCTCTGCAAGATCCCCGCAGTTGCCGTGCTAGAGTTGGCATTCAGCCAGGAGGGCTTGTGCAGGCTCAGCGCTCCTGGTCGTTGGTGCGTTTCTTCGGCCCGGGTTATCCAGCGCCAGCTCTACGCACAGTATCCCCAGTTCGCCAGGAGAACCCAGTGCGGCCTGTTCCAGCTTCCCGCACGTGCCGGGCTAAAGTGGGCATGCAGCCAAAAGGAGAGGTGCACGTGGTAAGCACCAGATCTCCAGTGCTCCCCCACAGCCCGGTTCGACCTGTGCCTGCGCTCGGGAGGTGCCGGGCTAAAGTGGGCATTCAGCCTGGAAGAGTGGTGCCAAGGCTACGCACCAGATCTCCAGTGCTTCCCCCCAGCCCGGTTCATCCTGTGCCTCTAAGGACCAGGCCTCCTGTATGTCTCCCCAGCCTGGTGGGCCCTGTGGCAGCCCCACGCACCAGGCTGTCTATACGTCTCCTCCCATCAGTGAGGGTCCCCAGTCCGGAGTCTCCAGCGACGGTCCCCGGTCCGGAGCCTCCGGCGACGGTCCCCGGTCCGGAGCCTCCGGCGACGGTCCCCGGTCCGGAGCCTCCGGCGACGGTCTCCGGTCCGGAGCCACCGGCGACGGTCCCCAGTCCGGGGCCCGCAACGAGGGTGCCCAGTCCGGGGCCCGCTACGAGGGTGCCCAGTCCGGGGCCCGCTACGAGGGTGCCCAGTCCGGGGCCCGCAACGAGGGTGCTCAGTCCGGGGCCCGCAACGAGGGTCCCCAGTCCGGGGTCGGCGACGGGAGTCCCCGCACCAGAGGCGCCACCAAAGTGGGGTGAGCCAGAGGTGGAGCGAGGTCTACGTCCCGCACCAGAGCCGCCACCGCGGATAGATGCCCACCCAGACCCTCCCCTATAGGTTCCGGTCTTGCGGCCGGAGTCCGCACCTTGGGGGGGATTTGGGTACTGTCACGCCCTGACCTTAGAGAGCTTTTTATGTCTCTATTTTGGGTTTGGTCAGGGTGTGATTTGGGTGGGCATTCTATGTTCTATTTTCTATGTTTTTGTATTTCTTTGTTTTGGCCGGGTATGGTTCTCAATCAGGGACAGCTGTCTATCGTTTTCTCTGATTGGGAACCATACTTAGGTATCTTTTTCCCTCCTTTCTGTATGGGAGGTTAACTTTGTTTGTGGCATATAGCCCTTAAGCTTCACGGTTGTTTTGTATTGTTTATTGTTTTTGTCGGCGTCATTTCTAATAAAGGGAATATGTACACTCACCACGCTGCGCTTTGGTCCAGTTCTTTCGACGGCCGTAACAGTAGAGGTAAATTATATAGATATAGATGTAGAGAGGTAAATTATATAGATGTAGAGGTAAATGATATACGTAGATGAGAGAGGTAAATAACATAGATATACATGTAGAGAGTTAAATAGCATAGATATAGCTGTAGAGAGGTAAATATCATAGATATAGATGTAGAGAGGTAAATTATATAGATATAGATGGAGAGGAAAATTATATAGATATAGAGGTAAATTATATTGATATAGAGAGATAAATAATATAGATATAGATGTAGAGAGTGTCACGCCCTGACCTTAGAGATCCTTTTTATGTCTCTATTTTGGTTGGTCAGGGCGTGAGTTGGGGTGGGCATTCTATGTTTTGTTCTATGTTGTCTATTTCTATGTGTTTGGCCGGGTGTGGTTCTCAATCAGAGGCGGCTGTCTATCGTTGTCTCTGATTGAGAACCATACTTAGGTAGCCTTTTCCCACCTGTGTTTTGTGGGTAGTTGTTTTCTGTTTTGTGTGAGTACCTGACAGAACTGTTGCATTTTGTTCCACTTTTGTTTTTGTTCCAGTGTTCAGGTTTTAATAAACATCATGAACACGTACCACGCTGCGCTTTGGTCTACTCCTTCTTCCTCAGACGAACATCGTTACAGAGAGGTAAATTATTTAGATATAGATGTAGAGAGGTAAATTAGATAGAAATAGATGTAAATTATATTGACATATAGAGGTAAATAATATAGATATAGATGTAGAGAGGTAAATTATTTAGATATAGATGTAGAGAGGTAAATTAGATAGAAATAGATGTAAATTATATTGACATAGAGAGGTAAATAATATAGATATAGATGTAGAGAGGTAAATTATTTAGATATAGATGTAGAGAGGTAAATTAGATAGAAATAGATGTAAATTATATTGACATAGAGAAGTAAATAATATAGATGTAGAGAGGTAAAGTACATAGATATAGATGTAGAGGTAAAGTATATAGATGTAGAGAGGTAAAGTATAGATATATAGACATAGAGAGGTAAATTAGATAAATATAGATGTAGAGAGGTACATTATATAGATATAGACGTAGAGAGGTAAATTATATAGATATAGATGTAGAGAGGTAAATTATATAGATATAAATGTAGAGGTAAATTATATAGATGTAAAGAGGTAAATTATATATATACATATAGACGTAGAGAGGTAAATTATATAGGTATAAATGTAGAGAGATACATTATATAGATGTAGAGAGGTAAATCATATAGATATAGACGTAGAGAGGTAAATTATATAGATATAGACGTAGAGAGGTAAATTATATAGGTATACATGTAGAGAGATACATTATATAGATGTAGAGAGGTAAATTATACAGATATAGATGTAGAGAGGTAAATGATATAGATATAGAAAGGTAAATTATATAGATATAGATGTAGAGAGTTAAATCATATAGATATAGACGTAGAGAGGTAAATTATATAGATATAGACGTAGAGAGGTAAATGACATAGATATACACGTAGAGAGGTAAATGACATAGATATAGATGTAGAGCGGTAAATTATACAGATATAGATGTAGAGAGGTAAATGATATAGATATAGAAAGGTAAATGATATAGATATAGATGTAGAGAGGTAAATTATATACATATATGTAGAGTGATAGGTAAATGAAGTCAACTGGAGTCTTTTAAGCTCAATGGGAAGTGGGGGATGAGAATGAATGGATGACTAGTCACAGGGCCCCTGTTGTGACTCACCCTGTGACTCACTACAGAATCATCTGAATATGACCAGTAATGTGTATTATATTACCAGTGTGGGGTATTATTGCCTGGGGAGGGAGATAGCTATAATAGTAGTAGAGTGTAAGCATCATATTTCTGTATCTCCCCATCTCCCTGAGACTCACCTCTGGCAGGACCGGCCTTCCCAGGACTCTGTTGGGCACTGTTGTTGTTGTTGTTCACCTGGATGCCATTTTGTTTCATCAGTTGCATCAGCTCAAACTCCAGGGCTGCAATCTGTGAGGAAACCGTTTCGAGTTTCAGTGTAAGTGACCCATGCAGGGTGACTCCCTCCACTGGTAACACCATGTACCAGCAGGGACAGTGGTTTGACCCACAGCCGTTCCATGTCTTTGATCTACTTCAGAGCTAGCGTACCTGATAAGATGGCGCCGGTAGACATGGCCGCTCAGTTTCTAGCTCCTAAGAAACTTTGCAGTATTTTTTTTTTGTGTGTGTTCTTTCTCACATTATACTTCCATTATTTTACTTTTAGGTTTGTATTGTTGTGTATTGTTAGATATTACTGCACTGTTGGAGCTAGGAACAGAAGCATTTCGCTACACCCGCAATAACATCTGCTAAATACAGTTGAAGTCGTAAGTTTACATACACTTAGGTTGGAGTCATTAAAACTTGTTTTTCAACCACTCCACAAATTTCTTGTTAACAAACTATAGTTTTGACAAGTCGGTTAGGACATCTACTTTGTACATGACACAAGTCATTTTTTCAACAACTGTTTACAGACAGATTATTTCACTTATAATTCACTGTATCACAATTCTAGTGGGTCAGAATTTTACATACACTAAGTTGACTGTGCCTTGAAAAACGCTTGGAAAATTCCCGAAAATGATGTCATGGCTTTAGAATCTTCTGATAGGCTAATTGACATAATTCGAGTCAATTCGAGGTGTACCTGTGGATGTATTTCAAGGCCTACCTTCAAACTCAGTGCCTCTTTGCTTGACATCATGTGAAAATCAAAAGAAACCAGCCAAGACCTCAGAAAAAAATTGTGGACCTCCATAAGTCTGATTCATACTTGGGAGCAATTTACAAATGCCTGAAGGTACCACGTTCATCTATATAAACAATAGTAAGCAAGTATAAACACCATGGGACCACGCAGTTGTCATACCGCTCAGGAAGGAGACGCGTTCTGTCTCCTAGAGATGAACGTACTTTGGTGCAAAAAGTGCAAATCAATCGCAGAACAACAGCAAAGGACCTTGTGAAGATGCTGGAGGAAACAGGTACAAAAGTATCTATATCCAAAGTAAAACGAGTCCTATATCGACATAACCTGAAAGGCTGCTCAGCAAGGAAGAAGCCACTGCTCCAAAATCGCCATAAAAAAGCCAGACGACAGTTTGCAACTGTAAATGGGGACAAATATCGTACTTTTTGGAGAAATGTCCTCAGGACTAATGAAACAAAAATAGAACTGTTTGGCCATAATGACCATCGTTATGTTTGGAGGAAAAAGGGGGAGGCTTGCAAGCCAAAGAACACCATCCCAACCGTGAAGCACGGGAGTGGCAGCATCATGTTGTGGGGGTGCTTTGCTGCAGGAGGGGCTGGTGCACTTCACAAAATAGATAGCATCATGAGGTACGAAAATTATGTGGATATATTGAAGCAACATCTCAAGACATCAGTCAGGAAGTTAAAGCTTGGTCGCAAATGGGTCTTCCAAATGGACAATGACCCCAAGCATACTTCCAAAGTTGTGGCAAAATGGCTTAAGGAAAACAAAGTCAAGGTATTGGAGTGGCCATCACAAAGCCCTGACCTCAATCCTATAGAAAATTTGTGGGCAGAACTGAAAAAGCATGTGCGAGCAAGGAGGCCTACAAACCTGACTCAGTTACACCAGCTCTGTCAGGAGGGAATGAGCCAAATTTCACCCAACTTGTTGTGGGAAGTTTGTGGAAGGCCACCCGGAACATTTGACCCAAGTTAAACAATTTAAAGGCAATGCTACCAAATACTAATTGAGTGTATGTAAACTTCTGACCCACTGGGAATGTGATGAAAGAAATAAAAGCTGAAATAAATTTGGCTAAAGTGTATGTAAACTTCCGACTTCAACTGTATGTGTATGCGACCCATACAAATTGATTTGATTCTAATTGTCAACTAATCATAAAGCCCTGGACTAGGTAAATCAGGGGAGCTAGTTAACAAAATTGTGAAACATCTGTGGGGTCCGCAAGGTGAGTTTTGAAGACCACTGTGCTAATCAAACCAGTGTGGTAATCAAATGAATGTGCTTATGTTTAGTGGGCTGGTATGTTATGTTTAGTGGGCTGGTATGGTATATTTAGTGGGCTGGTATGTTATGTTTAGTGGGCTGGTATGTTATGTTTAGTGGGCTGGTATGTTATGTTTAGTGGGCTGGTATGTAATGTTTAGTGGGCTGGTATGTAATGTTTAGTGGGCTGGTATGTAATGTTTAGTGGGCTGGTATGTAATGTTTAGTGGGCTGGTATGTTATGTTTAGTGGGCTGGTACGTTATGTTTAGTGGGCTGGTACGTTATGTTTAGTGGGCTGGTATGGTATGTTTAGTGGGCTGGTATGTTATGTTTAGTGGGCTGGTATGTTATGTTTAGTGGGCTGGTATGTAATGTTTAGTGGGCTGGTATGTAATGTTTAGTGGGCTGGTATGTAATGTTTAGTGGGCTGGTACGTTATGTTTAGTGGGCTGGTATGTTATGTTTAGTGGGCTGGTATGTAATGTTTAGTGGGCTGGTATGTAATGTTTAGTGGGCTGGTATGTAATGTTTAGTGGGCTGGTACGTTATGTTTAGTGGGCTGGTACGTTATGTTTAGTGGGCTGGTACGTTATGTTTAGTGGGCTGGTATGTTATGTTTAGTGGGCTGGTATGTTATGTTTAGTGGGCTGGAATGTTATGTTTGGTGGCTGGTATGTTATGTTTAGTGGGCTGGTATGTTATGTTTAGTGGCTGGTATGTTATGTTTAGTGGGCTGGTATGTAATGTTTAGTGGGTTGGTATGTTATGTTTAGTGGGCAGGAATGTTAGGTTTAGTGGGCTGGTATGTTATGTTTAGTGGGCTGGAATGTTAGGTTTAGTGGGCTGGTATGTTATGTTTAGTGGGCTGGTATGTTTAGTGGGTTGGTATGTTATGTTTAGTGGGCTGGTATGTTAGGTTTAGTGGGCTGGTATGTTATGTTTAGTGGGCTGGTATGTTATGTTTAGTGGGCTGGAATGTTATGTTTAGTGGGCTGGTATGTTATGTGTTGTGGGCTGGTATGCTATGTTATGTTTAGTGGGTTGGTACAGTATGTTATGTTTAGTGGGCTGGTATGGTATGTTTGGTGGGCTGGTATGGTATGTTTGGTGGGCTGGTATGGTATGTTTAGTGGGCTGGTATGGTATGTTTAGTGGGCTGGTATGGTATGCTTAGTGGGCTGGTATGGTATGTTTAGTGGGCTGGTATGTTATATTTAGTGGGCTGGAATGTAATGTTTATTGGGCTGGTATGTTATGTTTAGTGGCTGGTATGTTATGTTTAGTGGGCTGGAATGTTAGGTTTAGTGGGCTGGTGTGTTAGGTTTAGTGGGCTGGTATGTTATGTTTAGTGGGTTGGTACAGTATGTTATGTTTAGTGGGCTGGTATGGTATGTTTGGTGGGCTGGTATGGTATGTTTGGTGGGCTGGTATGGTATGTTTGGTGGGCTGGTATGGTATGTTTGGTGGGCTGGTATGGTATGTTTAGTGGGCTGGAATGGTATGTTTAGTGGGCTAGAATGGTATGCTTAGTGGGCTGGTATGGTATGTTTAGTGGGCTGGTATGGTATGTTTAGTGGGCTGGTATGTTTAGTGGGCTGGTATGTTATGTTTAGTGGGCTGGAATGTAATGTTTATTGGGCTGGTATGTTATGTTTAGTGGCTGGTATGTTATGTTTAGTGGGCTGGAATGTTATGTTTAGTGGACTGGTATGGTATGTTTGGTGGGCTGGTATGGTATGTTTAGTGGGCTGGTATGGTATGTTTAGTGGGCTGGTATGGTATGTTTGGTGGGCTGGAATGGTATGCTTAGTGGGCTTGTATGGTATGTTTAGTGGGCTGGTATGGTATGTTTAGTGGACTGGTATGGTATGTTTGGTGGGCTGGTATGGTATGTTTAGTGGGCTGGTATGGTATGTTTAGTGGACTGGTATGGTATGTTTGGTGGGCTGGAATGGTATGCTTAGTGGGCTTGTATGGTATGTTTAGTGGGCTGGTATGGTATGTTTAGTGGACTGGTATGGTATGTTTGGTGGGCTGGTATGGTATGTTTAGTGGGCTGGTATGGTATGTTTGGTGGGCTGGAATGGTATGTTTGGTGGGCTGGTATGTTATGTTTAGTGGGCTGGTATGGTATGTTTGGTGGGCTGGAATGGTATGCTTAGTGGGCTGGTTTGGTAAGTTTAGTGGGCTGGTATGGTATGTTTGGTGGGCTGGTATGTTATGTTTAGTGGGCTGGTTTGGTATGTTTAGTGGGCTGGTATGTTATGTTTAGTGGGCTGGTATGGTATGTTTAGTGGGCTGGTATGTTATGTTTAGTGGGCTGGTATGTTATGTTTAGTGGGCTGGTATGTTATGTTTAGTGGGCTGGTATGTTATGTTTAGTGGGCTGGTTTGGTATGTTTAGTGGGCTGGTATGTTATGTTTAGTGGGCTGGTATGTTATGTTTGGTGGGCTGGTATGGTATGTTTAGTGGGCTGGTATGTTATGTTTAGTGGGCTGGTATGTTATGTTTAGTGGGCTGGTATGTTATGTTTAGTGGGCTGGTATGTTATGTTTAGTGGGCTGGTTTGGTATGTTTAGTGGGCTGGTATATTATGTTTAGTGGGCTGGTATGTTATGTTTAGTGGGCTGGTATGTTATGTTTAGTGGGCTGATATGTTATGTTTAGTGGGCTGGTATGTTATGTTTAGTGGGCTGGTATGTTATGTTTAGTGGGCTGGTATGTTATGTTTAGTGGGCTGGTATGGTATGTTTAGTGGGCTGGTATGTTATGTTTAGTGGGCTGGTATGTTATGTTTAGTGGGCTGGTATG
Source organism: Salvelinus namaycush (assembly GCF_016432855.1). Taxonomy (NCBI): domain Eukaryota; kingdom Metazoa; phylum Chordata; class Actinopteri; order Salmoniformes; family Salmonidae; genus Salvelinus; species Salvelinus namaycush. Next base: position 10,644,612 of record NC_052333.1, on the reverse strand, counting down.
TTATGTTTAGTGGGCTGGTATGTTATGTTTAGTGGGCTGGTATGTTATGTTTAGTGGGCTGGTATGTTATGTTTAGTGGGCTGGTATGTTATGTTTAGTGGGCTGGTATGTTATGTTTAGGGGGAATTAGGGGTTTATCTTGTACTTATACAGATACATAATGTACACTTGTATAGTTACCGGTATAAACATATCACACAGCCATAAGCATGTCAATAACTCTGATCTTTGGTTGTGGGTTTACGCCCCGGATTGTAGTTTCCCTAGGTACAGATCTAGGATCAGCTTCCCCTCCCCCAATCCTAACGCTAACCATTAATGGGGAAGATGCTAAACTGACCCAAGATCAATTTCACTCTCCACCTGGATGTACTCAGCAGCATTGATTAGATGACCATAGAGGAAGGCCATTGAGAGAGCATATTACCCTGACTTGCAGTCCCTGGATCTCTTCCAGGTGGGACTTCTCTGCATCCTCCAGCCTCTTCCTTTCGGCATCCTCCTTCTGGACAAACTCCACCTCCCTGGAAGAAAGAGAGAGAGGGGAGAGAAGAGAAGGAGATAGGGGGTTAAAAGGGTACGTTGGTGTCCCACTGGCAGGGGTGATGAGATGGAGAGTGTTTGGTGGGAAGACAGGGACAGGGACAGGGTGTAAGGTGTTTGGATGGTTGGGGACAGCTCATCTGACAGGGGTGAAGACAGGGACAGAAGTGTTAGGTGTTTGGGGAGCTGGGACCGCTCCTCTCACAGGGGTGAGGACAGGGACGGAGTGTTAGGTGGTTGGGGAGTTGGGACCGTTCCTCTCACAGGGGTGAGGACAGGAATGTGTGAATATGACGAGATATGTAGAGCGCCTCTCTGTGTTGTCTCCTTTAACAGGAGTGTAGAAGGTAAAGGGTAGTGTGTGTGTGTGTGTGTGTGTGTGTGTGTGTGTGTGTGTGTGTGTGTGTGTGTGTGTGTGTGTGTGTGTGTGTGTGTGTGTGTGTGTGTGTGTGTGTGTGTGTGTGTGTGTGTGTGTGTGTGTGTGTGTGTGTGTGTGTGGTGAAAGGAGACTATCCCAGGGAGGATAGGAGCACAGTGAAGTAAAGACAGAGTGACAGCCTGACACAGTCCTGTCTCTGTCTTACAGCAGGGCTGAAGGACGCAGGGCTCCCTTGCACGCACACTCAGACAGACAAACAACCATAACAAACCCAACACAGACAGACAGACACACAGACATTGGCTCTTGAGACATTTGCAATTCCTTGTGCTCACTACATCTGCTTGGTAAAATGATCTGCCTGTCTTCTTCTGGCCTGTTCAACATTGCTGCTGTTAAAATGGAGGGAGAGTTTGTTTCCGCAGTTAGCAGCAATGTTGCCTCAAGGACAAAGGCATTTAAAGGCACTCAGAGCGGAGAGTGGCATAGGAAGTCAACACAGCTCTCTCTCTCTCTCTCTACAGACATGCTTCAACTAAGTGCCACTTGGTTAAAATGTCCTTCAGATTAATGGGTGGAATCTGTTTGTGAAAAAGTTTGATACACACACTGTAGGAAAATAACAGGGTTTGAATAACAGATGTGTATTACCTAAAATAAGCTGTCATTTGCAATGGCCTTTAAATTTGGATTTGAATCTTAAATAACATAGCTACGATAAGATGTTGTCCTTAAAACCAAAGTGGACTGAATAATGTTGCAATTGTTCAGGTTTTCAGTCATTTAAAAAATATATATATATTTAACTAGGCAGTTAAGAACAATTTCTTATTTACAATGACGGCTACCCCGGCCAAACCCTAACGATGCTGGGCCAATTGTGCGCCTCTCTATGGGACTCCCAATCACGGCCGGTTGTGATACAGCCTGGAATCGAACCAGGGTCTGTAGTGACACCTCTAGCACTGAGATGCAGTGCCTTAGACAGCTCCGCCACTCGGGAGCCCATTTTACTCTAATGGCAACAGATAACACGGACACATCTGGAGTGTGTGGCTAGTTACTGACTAGACCAGAGCAACAGATCTGGAATGTTTGGCTAGTTACTGACTAGACCAGAGCAACAGATCTGGAGTGTGTGGCTAGTTACTGACTAGACCAGAGCAACAGATCTGGAGTGTGTGGCTAGTTACTGACTATACCAGAGCAATAGATCTGGAGTGTGTGGCTAGTTACTGACTAGACCAGCGCAACACATCTGGAGTGTGTGGCTAGTTACTGACTAGACCAGAGCAACACATCTGGAGTGTGTGGCTAGTTACTGACTAGACCAGAGCAACAGATCTGGAGTGTGTGGCTAATTACTGACTAGACCAGACCAACACATCTGGAGTGTGTGGCTAGTTACTGACTAGACCAGCGCAACACATCTGGAGTGTGTGGCTAGTTACTGACTAGACCAGAGCAACACATCTGGAGTGTGTGGCTAGTTACTGACTAGACCAGAGCAACAGATCTGGAGTGTGTGGCTAGTTACTGACTAGACCAGACAAACACATCTGGAGTGTGTGGCTAGTTACTGACTAGACCAGCGCAACACATCTGGAGTGTGTGGCTAGTTATTGACTAGACCAGAGCAACAGATCTGGAGTGTGTGGCTAGTTACTGACTAGACCAGAGCAACACATCTGGAGTGTGTGGCTAGTTACTGACTAGACCAGAGCAACAGATCACCTATTTAATCCTATTAACTGGTTACTGTAGTTCCAGTCTGCCTAGCTAATTGGCCCAAAGCAACATTCCAAGCGTGCTACAGTATAATACAAAGTACAGTAAATCACAAAAGTACATGTTGATGTTGGTGTTGGTCTGTAGTCAGTTAAAAGATGCCAAAGGAACAACAAAGAGTTGTTTGACAAAGTGCTGGGCAACAGTATTGGTGATATTAGTGCGAGGAAAATACATTTCTAGTTCTGTATGGACGTGAACGGCGGGAATGAGTGACTCCCTGAGCGGGGATAAAACATGGGTCGTCTGACCCCAAGACAAACGCACTACCCTAAGTTAGATATTTCACTTGGGAGAGTTCGTAACAGCCTTACCAAGCCTAGGAATGATACAGTATATTGAACCAGTATGTTGTTTAATTTAGACTAGTTTAGCACCAGACTCTGACTCACTTTTGCTGGAAATCTTTGATGAGTTTCTTGGCCTTGTTGTACTTCTTCTCTAGGGTGGTGTACTGGCACTGGGCCTCCTTCAGGTGCTCGTTGACCGTGTGGCACAGGGTCTGGGCCTCGATCCAGTAACTCTCCAGCTTCAGCATCCTCTCCTTGTTCTCCTCCATGCTGGCCTTCAGCTGGCTCTTCTCCTTCTCCCAGCGCGCCTTCTCCCTGTCCACCGCTGCTAGCTGGGGTAGGCAAGCACACAGACATTCAGATACTGAACACAAATAAACACATTAGCATGGCAACACACACACACACACACACAATCACAGATACGATCACAGACACACACACGCATGCACGCACTATGGTATGAGACTATGCTATGGGATGAACACCTTAACTTACGGGTCACTAACCAGCCTTCACAACAAAGACAAACTCCAGCATGCAGCAAGCCCTTCAATGAGTTTAGTATATTGGCACAACCTCCTTTCAAATGTTGTTATTGTATTACATCCTTCTCCTCCTCGTCAGGGAAAACTTCTGAAGCAACAGTCTCCCAACGACCACCAGATCAGCTCAGGCTCAGAGTATTACACCAACAAGCTTATCTTTCAATGTCACTAAATCCACTCATTCAATTGAGTTAATAATCTACGGAGCTTTTTAGATCACTTCCTGCAGTTTGATTTAAACTGTCCTCATAAGGCGGCACACAATTGGCCCAGCGCCATTCAGGTTAGGGGAGGGTTTGGCCAGGGTAGACCGTCATTGTAAAATAAGAATTTGTTCTTAACTGACTTGCCTAGTTAAATAAAAAAAACTTATCAGAATGCAGGGGATAAACCAGACACTTTTAAAAAGCTCTTGTGTCTGTGCCTGCTTGCCTGTCACTCTCACTTAACCACTGGCTCACTCACCGCTCAGACACCTGTGACACGAAACTGCAAGAGAGGCAGCGGAGCTAAACTTCTGAAATACACATGCAATTGCCTTAAATATTCAGAAATAACTTGAAATAGAAACTATTATCCACTGCACTGTCCAATGACGTCCTTTTTCCAAACATATGTCTATTCCTCATGCTTTTATTGTACTTTGTAAATGTATTTTATACCATTCTTAGAGATGATAGTAGCGGAGCTTTCTTACCTTGTTTTTGAGCTTCTGTATCTCTGCCTCGGTGACAGTGTGCTTGATCTGCAGCTGAGGGAGTAGAAAGGGAAGAGGTCGATTAGATGATCAAACACTTGGCTGAGCAGCCTCTGTACTGGACAAGCCTCATGGAGAGACACACACACACACACACAAACACCCGCACACACACACACACACACACACACACACACACACACACACACACACACACACACACACACACACACACACACACACACACACACACACACACACACACACAGCACTACGAAGAGCCACATCCCATGCATGACAGCACTCTCTACCACTGAAACTGAGAGACTCACAGAACAGGACGTGAAGAGAGGGAGAAAGAGAAATGCAGAAAGTAGAGAAGGAGTCAATAGGCAGAGAGAGGAAGGACACAGTAGAATGAGAGAAGTTGAGAGAAAGAGGTAGTAAAGGAAAGTGAAGAAAGAAAAAGAGAGAGAAAGAAAGAGAGAAAGAAAGAAAGAGAGAGAAAGAAAGAAAGAGAGAGAAAGAGAAAGAAAGAGAGAGAGGAAGAGAAAGAGAGAGAGAAAGGAGGGAGAAAAAGAGAGCGAGAATGAGAGAGTCCCAGAGAGAGTTCAGAGGTTTTGGGACAGTAGAGATTACATGATTTCTCACTAAATATCCAGAACACCGCAGTGCAGCTCGAGCAATTTGTTAAGTGTGTCACGCAAGTGTGGCGTGAGGGACAAAATGTCCTGGTGCCAGCAGTGGTAGTAAGGCTTTTTAATCAATATTACTTGCAGGCTGGCTACTTTAAAAAGGAAAAAAATATAAATCAAATCAAAAGGGTTCTAGAAGAAAGTAACGGCCAAATACTTTATTTCAGTCATTTGCTACTCTTTGACTTCGTTCCAATTAGGAACAAGAAAGAGTTGTTTGACAAAGTGCTTGGCAAAAGTATTAATGATATTAAGTCGAGGAAAATACATTTATAGCTAGACCTTTTTTTTGGGACCTTCTGTCTTTTTTTTAGAGTGGTGAAAGGAAAGAAGTAGAGGAAAAGAGACAAGGAAAGAGGAAGTGAAGTGACCTCTCTGAACTTCTGGTAGAGTTTGGTGGCATCCAACTCTGAGGGGGAAATGATGTCATCCGCTTCTGGCAAATCGAACACCTCAATGCTCTTCTCGCCGTCGCCCTCCCCGTCTCTGGCCCTGTCCGCAGCTGGCCCTGCCTCCTCATCCTCCTCCTCCTCATCAGTGGCGTACTCCCCTGTCTGAGGTCACACATGCACACACAGCGTGCGCACACACACACACATAACATGAGAATACATTTCCGTCTACATAATTTAATTTGTCATACATACACGTTTCACAGAGAACACAAGCTCCTAATCATCAAACGTTTACATCATCTTCTTCATTTGTTTGACTTTGTCTAACTTTCATTGAGTCATCTCTTCCTATTTTAAGAAACGTTGCCTGCTACTCCAATGTTTGCCAGACGACTCATCCCGTATTTAATTCTGCTGCTCTATCGGTTGCACCATGCATCAGTCTGAACCTACTATCCTAGAAGTCGTTTGTGCTTATGTTAAAATTACATGAATCAAAGATTTGTGTAGGCCAGTTCTGGTTTCTGGGACCAATCAGCACGATTTGCACTCGCAAAGTCATCTGTGAGGAGATCAAATCAACTCATGGTGGAGAAGAAACGTTAGTGGGCGTGGCGTTTGGCCGGCGCTCTGTGGATGAGTAGCCAGGCAACTCGAATGTTGATAATGAAAACAGTTAATCATGTTTACGGTGAGGACAACAAATACACCAGCTTAAGCTCTCTCTCAGCCAATTTTGAGAGAGACCAGTTGTCATGTCTGGGTATAGAATAACAGGGGCCCTGTCAAAGTGAGCTGGGGGGTGAGGTGAGGATGATTGATGGATGGGGATGGAGGGTGGGGGTTTGAGGAGAGGGTTAGGGTTAGGTCATTGTCATCCTGTGATGACCCACAGTATGTAAAACACTTTCAGATGAGTGGTGCTTTATGAGAGCAATCCATCATCATCATCACGACTAGGGCTGTGGCGGGCACAAAATTCCGTCAGCCGGTCTCACGGTAATTGACCATTAATTAACAAACACATTTAGCATCTCCTGGCTTCCACACATTTTAAAAAGTCTAATAAATCCATGTAATATAGCCTACAACTTCACAATAAATCCATTATTTATTTTAGACTGGTCTAAAGAAGCATGATATAAAGAAAATGTAGTCTATTTCTGTCATGTTTTGTCATTGATTATCATGTCTTGTCCCTGTGCTTCCCTTCTATTCGTTTCCCTCTGCTGGTCTTATTAGGTTCTTTCCCTCTTTCTATCCCTCTCTCTCCCCCTCCCTCTCTCCCTCTCTCGCTCTCTCTCTCTATCGTTCCGTTCCTGCTCCCAGCTGTTCCTCATTCTCCTAACTACCTCATTTACTCTTTCACACCTGTCCCCTATTTTGCCCTCTGATTAGAGTCCCTATTTCTCCCTCTGTTTTCCGCTTCTGTCCTTGTCGGATCCTTGTTTGATGTTTGCTGTTCTGTGTCCTTGTTCCGCCCTGTCGTGTTTTTGCCTTCTTCAGATGCTGCGTGTGAGCAGGTGTCTATGTCAGCTACGGCCTGTGCCTTCCCGAAGCGACCTGCAGTCTGTGGTCGCGTCTCCAGTCGTTCCTCTCTACTGACGAGAGGATTTCAGTTTTCCTGTTTTGTATTTACCTAAGATAATATCCAGGAGTATCGTTTTTGTTTAAGACTGGAATAAAGACTCTGTTTCTGTTAAGTCGCTTTTGGGTCCTCATTCACCAGCATAACAATTTCAGAAGAACAGAATAGCATACTCTGAGTTGTCCATATGTTAGGCCCTGATCTGGCTATGCCAAATGGCTGCGGGATACACTAGTTCATTTAGCAGATAAGATTTGCTTAGAATTCCGAGGCATTATTTTATAGTATGAATACAATTGAACAAAGCTGAATAAAATATAAATATTTTCTCCAAACGATTTAAGGGAGTGCGCACATGCGACTATTGTGTTGAGCGTTTAACAAAGAAATGGGTACTCCTATATACTTCATTCAGAGTTATTAATGTAACTTTAGTTGTTCTACAAACGCTGGGCTATATGTTTAGATTTTGAATACATTGGAAGGCTGCATGATGCGACTCTAATGATGATTTGAAAAAAGTTGCTTGAATGGCATGAGCTCACTCCAATAGTCTCTCATTCACAATTTGACAAGCACTTGATAATGCCTCGAATTTCACGCCGGCATCCCGTTTATGGCCGTAATGCACCCTAAAGCAAACATGCCTTCTGCGGCCCAGAGTGCTGCATTGTGCTGCGCAGTCCTAAGCCTCTCTCAATCACATGGCTCTTTCTCGGGTCTTTCTCACAGGCTACAAGTGAAGACCGACACATCGGGACGCAACTGCACGCGTCCTTATCCAATTACGAGGTCCATATTGAAGATATTGGAAGAACTGTCCACATTTTCATCAGCCAACAAGATGAGTAGGCCTAACGAACAGCAAAAGCACTAGCCTATGTCAATCTACTATCCCCCATAGTCAAAAGTCGACCTATTCAATTCTGTGAGAAATAAATATTCCAAACATAGTCTGGGACAGTTGTGGGATACGATTGATCCCAAATTAATACAACCACTAGCACTAGCATCTTTTTTACGCAATGTGGCGGACAAAACAGATCAGAACATTTAGCTTAAAATGTTATTATTTCTTCACATTATAAGCGCAGCAATGCGCACATGGTAGCAGGCTATAAGCGTGAATGTTCCGTTAGCTTCACCACCATCATCACCCCGTCACTATCATCATCATCATCATCATCAGCCTGTGCAGTATGTGTGGTCAGTAGAAAAGAGACAGCAGGGTTGATGATACTGTGTGTTTCTCTTTCTGCTAGAGCTCTCTCTCTCTACAGCCTGGCAGCCTCTTACTAAACTGATCCAGACAGACAGAATGCATCCCAAAGGACACACTATCCCCAATGGGTTCTGGTCTAAAGTAGTGCACCATGTAGAGAGCGGGGTGCCATTTGGGACACAGTCAGGATTATAAAGACGAGTTCTGCTCTGCTGCAGCTCACATCTGGTTACAGAGAGCCAGGCAGGGACAGCAGGATCGAATGACCCATCCTGGCATGGGGCCGGCCGGGCCCCTCTGTCTGGTCCTACTGCCAGAGACACTGGTGCTGGAGCTCACAGAGTTGTTGCAGGGCGAACACATCTCACTCTCTCACTCTCTCTCACAAACACGCTGATGCACACACAGACACACACATTATCTTTCTCTCTCTCTCTCTCTCTCTCTCTCTCTACATAGACACACACACACACACACACACACACACACACACACACACACACACACACACACACACACACACACACACACACACACACACACACAAAGCTTACGCTGACACATGATTTGAAACCTCTGGTACAGCGAAAGCTTTCAGCCCTGCTGCTTTAAACAACTACAAATATCTATTCACCCCCATTCTCTATTAACAGGGTGAAAATGTTGAATAGAGAATGGGGTGAATAGGGTGAACGGGGTGAACAGGGTGAAACAGAGCTGCTCAAGTTCAACACTGTTTAACATCTACATTAATGAATTGGCAAAAACATTAGAAGAATCTGCAGCACCTGGTCTCACCTTACACAACACTGAAATCAAGTGTCTGCTGTACGCAGATGACCTGGTGCTGTGGTCTCCCACTAAGGAGTTACAGCAGCACCTAGATCATTATTCACCCCATTCTCTATTCACCCCATTCTCTTTTCACCCTGTTCTCTATTCACCCCATCTATTCACCCCATTCTCTATTCACCCCGTTCTCTATTCACCCCATCTATTCACCCCATTCTCTATTCACCCCATTCTCTATTCACCCCATCTATTCACCCCATTCTCTATTCACCCTGTTCTCTATTCACCCCATTCTCTATTCACCCCATCTATTCACCCCATTCTCTATTCACCCTATTCTCTATTCACCCCCTTCTCCATTCACCCTGTTCTCTATTCACCCCGTTCTCCATTCACCCCGTTCTCTATTCACCCCATTCTCTGTTAACCCCATCTAGTCACCCCATTCTCTATTCACTCCATCTAGTCACCCCATCCTCTATTCACCCCATCTAGTCAACCCATTCTCTAGTCACCCCATCCTCTATTCACCCCATCCTCTATTAAACCCATCTATTCACCCCGTTCTCTATTAACCCCATCTAGTCACCCCATTCTCTATTCACCCCATCTAGTCACCCCATTCTCTATTAACCCCATCTATTCACCCCATTCTCTATTCACCCCATTCTCTATTCACCCCATTCTATATTCACCCCATTCTCTATTCACCCCATTCTCTATTCACCCCATTCTCTATTCACCCCATCTATTCACCCCGTTCTCTATTCACCCCATTCTCCATTCACCCCGTTCTCCATTCACCCCGTTCTCCATTCACCCCATTCTCTATTCACCCCATTCTCCATTCACCTCATTCTCTATTCACCCCATTCTCTATTCAACCTATTCACCCTGTTCAGCCCATTTGATATTCACCCTATTCAGGCCCTGGTCAAAAGTAGTGCACTATATAGGGAATAGGGTGCCACTTAGGACACATGTTAAGCCTTACAGCCTGACAGCACACAGTGTAATGAGTTACCATTACTAATCCTTTACTAATACGTTTCACATTCCTACAGAATCCATACCTACACTAGGCAGTCAAAACTGTACTGGGGAATCCACACTGAATTATAACTAGCAAAACATCAATTCCTTCACGCATAACCGACATGGTAAACAATTATGAATTATTTAGGATGATCTATGCTCTGCAATAAAATGAGAGCATTAATATTAATATCTCTATAAATATTAGATTACGTTCCCACCACATGGCAAATTATTCATCCTAAACGCAGCATGGGACTGGTAATATCAGACAGCTGTGGAGATTTTGGTTTGGTTTGATCCCAGGACATAAACAGACATGCCATACAACCCTCTGAGTCACAACAATCAATCCACCAATGAATGACAAACAATGAAGAAAAAAAAAAAAGAAGGTATCTTTGAAATCATCACACAGACATACTGTACAGTATAGACATACCCGCATGCACCAGACCAGAGCCTATAGGCTATGTATCACTCTGCCCAGATACATGGTAATTAACCTGACGTCTCTTCTCTCTAAATGGGGATTTAATAAAGACCCTCAGCCTCGGTGCCATGGCAACGCGCAATCCATTAAGGAAATGGCCCTTGTCTGATGCATGGAAACAAATCAGGCCTGAATGAATGGAGGAGGCAGACAGACAGACAGACAGACAGATGGAGGGAGAGAGGGATAGAGATAGAGAGGGAGGAAGAAAGGAAGAGAGAGAGAGAGAGAAAGAAAGAGAGAGATCTGGAGAGAGGGAAGGAGGGAGGGGGGGGGAAAGAGAGAGATCTGGAGAGAGGGAGGGGGAGAAAGAGAGAGAGATCTGGAGAGAATGGAGGGAGGGGGGAGAAAGAGAGATATCTGGAGAGGGAGGGGGGAGAAAGAGAGAGAGATCTGGAGGGAAGGAGGGAGGGAGGGAGGGAGGGAGGGAGGGAGGGAGGGAGGGAGGGAGGGAGGGAGGGGAGGGAGGGAGGGGGGGGAAAGAGAGTGATCTGGAGAGAGGGCGGGAGGGGGGAGAAAGAGAGAGATCTGGGGAGGGAGGGAGGGAGGGAGGGAGGGAGGGAGGGAGGGAGGGAGGGAGGGAGGGAGGGAGAGAAAGAGAGAGAGATCTGGAGAGAGGGAGGGGGGAGAAAGAGAGAGAGAGATCTGGAGAAAGAGTGGGAGGGAGGGAGGGAGCGGGGAAGAGAGAGAGATCTGGAGAGAGGGAGGGGGGAGAAAGAGAGAGAGAGATCTGGAGAAAGAGTGGGAGGGAGGGAGGGAGCGGGGAAGAGAGAGATCTGGAGAGAGGGAGGGGGGAGAGAAAGATCTGGAGAGAGGGAGGGAGGGGAGGAGAAAGAGAGAGCGATCTGCAGAGAGGGAGGGGGTAGAAAGAGAGAGAAATCTGGAGAGAGGGAGGTGGGGAGAAAGAGAGAGAGATCTGGAGAGAGTGAGAGGGAGGGAGGGGAAGAGAGAGAGAGACGGGTGGCCTTATTGTCCTCCAGCCTCCTGACCCACTAATAATGAGAGAATGGGCTTTAGTGTGTACTAGAACAAACACAGGCAGGAAAACATGTTGGCTGAGAGAGAGAGTTGCCATTGAGTGTTTTTTAACAACCACAGACGCTCAAACACTTTATAACACACCTAGAGGCTTGTTATAATGTGAACAGCCACATTATTCTTGAGCTATGTTTCGCTACGCCTGATTTTCCATTATCACAACCCCAACTCATGACCAAGATTGACCTGCGGCAGCCATTGCAATGTTGGAGAACGGGATTGGAGTGCAGTGTGACCACACAGGTCTGCGTGCAGTGTGACCACACAGGTCTGCGTGCAGTGTGACCACACAGGTCTGAGTGCAGTGTGACCACACAGGTCTGAGTGCAGTGTGACCACACAGGTCTGAGTGCAGTGAAACAGAACTGGGGCCATATCAAACTTCTCAGAATAAGAGTACTGATCCAGCATCAACACCCCCCCCCTCTTTCCATACGTATTCATCCTAATCTAAAAGGCAAAACTGATCCTAAATCAGCAATCCTACTTTGAGATGCTTACAGGCCCTGATCAGTAGAAGAGTGTACAAGCATTTCGCTACACTTGCATTAACATCTGCTAACCATGTGTATGTGACCAATACAATTTGATTTGATTTGATTAGTGATTCAGTAAGTTAGCCATTGTTGTAGAATGAGTTAATAAAACTGTATGGGATTTGATTGGCCACACTAACAGGTGTATCAGTAGCAGGGTGAGACAGCGGGGCAGTAGGCTACCCACCTCATCATCGTACTGGGCATACTGGGCATACTGCTGCTCCAGCATCTCTCTCTGTCTCCTCTCCTGCTCCAGAGTCTGTTGGATCAGAGCAGCCACCTCGCTCACCTGGCCCGGACGCTCTCGACCAATCACAAACCTGGAAACGGACAGCAACAGCCAATCAGCAAGAGCATACCGGGGGTGTTAAACATTCACATAATGAAGAATCATTGGATAATAGATTGGAAAAATAACTGCTGTCACATAACTGCTGTCACAGAAGTGCTGACTTTACAATACACTGAAACACTGTGCATGTTGGTTTACTGAGGAATGAGAGCTTCACTTCAATACACCTCTTGCAGTGACTTTTTCTCTTTCATTTATCAGCTTAACTAAACATGACTAAACTTTCTCTGTCCTAATTTGACACTGTTTATTTGTTTGTGTGTTGATTGAGGCTGTAACAGGCAGTCTGTGCGATTGGCAGGGACTTAACGGCAGGATCTGACTATAGGGGAGTAGAGGCGGGGAGGGGGAAGGTGGCTTTCAGCAGTAACACAGTGACGTGACAAATGTCATGCAGCCCTCCAGGGTGGAATGTGCACGTCAGGCACTGGCACAGGCTCAGGGTTACAGCTGTACCAGCCGTTCTCTCACACCCTACCCCACCACACCCTACCCTACCCTATCAAACCCTACCCTACCCAACCCGACCATACCATACCCTACCAAACCCTACCCTACCAATACCCTACCCTACCGTACCCTATCATACCCCACCCCGCCATACCTTACCATACCCTACCATACTCTACCATACCATACCCCACCCTACCATACCCTACCATACTCCACCATACCCCACCCCACTCTATCCTACCCTACCCTACCATACTCTACCATACTCTACCATACTGTAACCCACCCTACCATACCCTACCATACTCTACCACACCCCACCCTACCATACCATACTCTACCATACCCCACCGTACCCTACCATACCATACTATGCCATACCCTACCATACCCTACAATACTCTACCATACCCTACCATACACTACCATACCCCCAACCTACCCCACCCTACCATATCCTACCATGCCCCGCCGCACCCTACCATACCCTACCATACCCTACCATACTCTACCATACCCCCAACCTACCCCACCCTACCATACCCTACCATACCCCACTCCACCCTACCATACCCTACCACACCCTGCCATACCCTACCATACTCTACATTACCCTACCATACTCTACATTACCCTACCATACCCTGCCATACCCTACCATACTCTACATTACCCTGCCATGCTCTACATTACCCTACCCCACCCTACCATACCCTACCATACTCTACATTACCCTACCCCACTCTACCATTTTTTAAATTATTTTTTATTTCACCTTTATTTAACCAGGTAGGCTAGTTGAGAACAAGTTCTCATTTACAACTGCGACCTGGCCAAGATAAAGCAAAGCAATTCGACACATACAACAACACAGAGTTACACATGGAATAAACAAAACATACAGTCAATAATACAGTAGAAAAATAAGTCTATATACAATGTGTCACGTCCTGACCATAGTGCTTATGTGTTTTGCTTGTTTTAGTGTTGGTCAGGACGTGAGCTGGGTGGGCATTCTATGTTGTGTGTCTAGTTTGTCTGTTTCTGTGTTCGGCCTAATATGGTTCTCAATCAGAGGCAGCTGTCTATCGTTGTCCCTGATTGAGAATCATATATAGATGGCTTGTTTTGTGTTGGGATTTTGTGGGTGGTTGTTTCCTGTCTCTGTGTTTTGTCTGCACCAGAAAGGACTGTATCGGTAAGCCACGTTTGTTATTTTGTAGTTTGTAAGTGTTCACGTTTTCGTCTGTCATTAAATATGTTGAACACGGAATACGCTGCGTCTTGGTCCGATCCCTGCTACACCTCCTCTTCAGACGAAGAGGAGGAAGGCTGCCGTTACACAATGTGAGCAAATGAGGTGAGATAAGGGAGGTAAAGGCAAAAAAGGCCATGGTGGCGAGGTAAATACAATATAGCAAGTAAAACACTGGAAATGTAGATTTGCAGTGGAAGAATGTGCAAAGTAGAGATATAAATAATGGGGTGCAAAGGAGGAAAATAAATAAATAAATAAATACAGAAAGGGGAAGAGGTAGTTGTTTGGGCTAAATTATAGATGGGCTATGTACAGGTACAGTAATCTGTGCGCTGCTCTGACAGCTGGTGCTTAAAGCTAGTGAGGGAGATAAGTGTTTCCAGCTTCAGAGATTTTTGCAGTTTGTTCCAGTTATTGGCAGCAGAGAATTTGAAGGAAAGACGACCAAAGGAGGAATTGGCTTTGGGGGTGAGCAGTGAGATATACCTGCTGGACAGCGTGCTATGAGTGGGTGCTGCTATGGTGACCAGTGAGCTGAGATAAGGCAGGGCTTTACCTAGCAGAGACTTGTAGATAACCTGTAGCCAGTGGGTTTGGCGACGAGTATGAAGCGAGGGCCAACCAACGAGAGCGTACAGGTCGCAATGGTGGGTAGTGTATGGGGCTTTGGTGACAAAACGGATGGCACTGTGATAGACTGCATCCAGTTTGTTGAGTAGAGTGTTGGAGGCTATTTTATAGATGACATCACCGAAGTCCAGGATCGGTAGGATAGTCAGGTTTACGAGGGTATGTTTGGCAGCATACCCTACCATACTCTACCGTACCCTACCATACCCCACCCCACCCTACCATACCATACTCTACCATTCCCTACCATACAATACTCTACCATACCCTACCCCACCCTACCATACCTTCCTCTACCATACTCTACCATACCATACCCTACCATACCCCACCCCACCCTACCATACCATACTCTACCATTCCCTACCATACAATACTCTACCATACCCTACCCCACCCTACCATACCATACACCACCCTACACTACCATACCCTACCCTACCATACCCCACCCTACACTACCATACCCTACCATACCCCACCCTCCACTACCATACCCTACCATACCCCACCCTACACCACCATACCCTACCATACCCCACCCTACACTACCATACCCTACCCTACAATCCTCTACCATACCCTACCATACCCCACCCTACCATACACTACCATTCCCTACCATACCCCACCCTACCCCACCCTACCATACCCTACCATACACTACCATTCCCTACCATACCCCACCCTACCATACCCTACCATACACTACCATTCCCTACCATACCCCACCCTACACTACCATACCATCCTCTACCATACCCTACCATACCCTACCCTACCATACCATACCCCACCCTACACTACCATACCCTACCATACCCTACCATACCATACCATACCCCACCCTACACTACCATTCCCTACCATACCCCACCCTACCATACCCTACCATACACTACCATTCCCTACCATACCCCACCCTACACTACCATACCATCCTCTACCATACCCTACCATACCATACCATACCATACCCCACACTACCATTCCCTACCATACCCTACACTACCATACCATCCTCTACCATACCCTACCATACCCTACCATACCCTACCATACCATACCCCACCCTACACTACCATACCCTACCATACCCCACCCTACACTACCATACCCTACCATACCCCACCCTACACTACCATACCCTACCATACCATCCGCTACCATAGCCTACCATACCATCCTCTACCCTACCGCACTCTACCATACCCCACCCTACACTACCATACCCTACCATACCCCTCCCTACACTACCATACCCTACCATACCATCCTCCACCATACCCTACCATACCATCCTCTACCATACCCTACCATACCCCACCCTACACTACCATACCCTACCATACCCCACCCTACACTACCATACCCTACCATACCCCACCCTACACTACCATACCATCCTCAACCATACCCCTCCCTACACTACCATACCCTACCATACCATCCTCTACCATACCCTACCATACCCCACCCTACACTACCATACCCTACCATACCCCACCCTACACTACCATACCCTACCATACCCCTCCCTACACTACCATACCCTACCATACCATCCTCTACCATACCATCCTCTACCATACCCCACCCTACACTACCATACCCTACCATACCCCACCCTACACTACCATACCCTACCATACCATCCTCTACCATACCCTACCATACCCCACCCTACACTACCATACCCTACCATACCCCACCCTACACTACCATACCCTACCATACCATCCTCAACCATACCCTATCATACTCCACACTACACTACACTACCATACCCTACCATCCTCTACCATACCCTACCCCACCCTACCATACTCTACCATACCCTACCCCACCCTACTATACCCTACCATACCCTACCATACTCTACCATACCCCACCCTACACTACCATACCATCCTCTACCATACCCCACCCTACCATACCCTACCATACCCCACCCTGACCTACCATACCCCACCCTACCATACCCCACACTACCATGCCATACCCCACCCTACCCTACCCCACACTACCATACCATACCCCACCCTACCCTACCCCACCCTGCCATACCCTACCATACCATACCAGCTGCTCAAGTTCAACACTGTTTAACATCTACATTAATGAATTGGCAAAAACATTAGAAGAATCTGCAGCACCTGTTCTCACCTTACACAACACTGAAATCAAGTGTCTGCTGTACGCAGATGACCTGGTGCTGTGGTCTCCCACTAAGGAGTTACAGCAGCACCTAGATCATCTGCACAGGTTCTGTTAGACCTGGGTTCTGACAGATAACCAAAAAAAAACGAATCGAATATTCCAAAAGAGGTCCGGAAATCAGGATCACAAACATCAATTCTATTTGGACACAGTTCTATTAGAACACACTAAATATCTAAACTAAATATCAGCAACACAGGTAGCTTTCACATGGCTGTGAACGAGCTGAGAGACAAAGCAAGAAGAGCATTCTGTGTCATTATAAGCAACATTAAAATGGAAATTCCAATTAGAATCTGGCTCAAAATGGCAGCGAAGTATGGGGTCCCCTCTCTAACAATGAATTTACCAAATGGGACAAACATCTAATCAAAATACTGCATGCAGAGTTTTGAAGTGCAAAGAAAACCTCCAAATAACTCATGTAGAGCAGAATTGGGCCAATAGCCCTCCTTATTAGAATAGAACATATAAGCATCCCTGAAACATATCATCACACAGCCCTACAATGTCAAGAGATGAAACAAGAGAAGAGTCCCCTCAGCCGGTTCTGATGCTCAGATCACTAGCCCAAACCAACTACATAGAGCCTCAGGACAGCACTCACCTATTGGAAAGACACCACAAAAAATCTAAGTCAACTTCAATGATATTTGTCTCTAAACAGACAGTACATGGTAGCAGACTATCTGACCACTGTGACTGATAGAAAACTGAGGAAAACACTGACTAGGTACAGACTCAGTGAGCAGTCTGGCTATAGAGACTGGTCGTCACAGGCATTCTCATTAATATTGTTGTTGTATTTGCTGTTAGTGGTAATCCCATTTCCACTACTACTATTATTAGGAACATTCACCTTTTAATTAATCCACTTTGTCCAGTTTATAACAACATTGAAGGTATATATTTATTCTGGCAGTATCTTGCTAACTCTGACTCAAACCTCCAAAACCCAAATCCAGTGTTTGGGATGGTCTTTATGTCATTCAGTAATAGATTTGTGAACGCCAGGTCACCTCTTCCCATGTTCGCTCTCTACCAACCAGTATACAGGAGGCAAAAACACATCTTTGGTTTCTCTCTCGTTTACTCCAAGATGGATCCCTCTATCTCAGCGGGAGAGCATATTTGACTGAGTCTCTAATCATCCGGAGTGGGCACGCTGATTACAGAACTACAGTGCTATACGCTCCACAGTCCAGAGGCTAACGTTGAGCTACATCTAAAGCAACAACAGAGAGGAATCACAATCACGGCCATCTCTCCATCTAGCAGCTGACCTGGAAACAGTTTCTGCATTCCCGGAGAAGCAACATGCAGGGGGGTTCCACCCTGCCTCCCACTGCTCTGGGAACAACAGCCATAATGCAGAGAACGTGTCTAGTCCATTAGGAGCTGCTATGTTGACAGACACGGGCTGCTTCTCTAATGGCACACTATTCCCTTCCCTTACTGCTTTTGACGAGGGCCCATAGGGCTCTGGTCAAAAGTAGTGCACTACATAGGCAATAGGGTGCCATGTGGGACGCACAGGGTTAGGGATTTGAGGGATGTCCGCACTTAACTTCCTCACACAACGGATATGCCCTCTGTCAACCATTGTAGGATGTTAGTTTCATATTGTGCTGTGTTTTAATATCTGGCTCATAAATATAGATGGTTCTTCTTTTTTTACCATAATGCGATTATGGTTTCATGTGGTGACCAGTGAAATCTTACTCGTATGGTTTCAGAGACCTGGATGATGTCGTAAGTCAGGGTTAAATTGAGTTGAAATGGCAAATCTGGGACACAGGGTGATCAAACCCAGGGAGGAGAGAGAGAGGGAGAGAGATTTACTGAACAGGAGGAAGAAGAGAGTGAATGAAAAAGGAGAGATAGAGAGGAGAGAAGAGGAGAGAACAGATCAGAAGAGAAGAAGTGAGAAGAGAGAAAGAAGGAAAATGTGTGTTATTTTTCACTTTCTCTCTTAGCTGCTGTTCATGCTTCAATCAATATTGTTTCAGTAAACAGCTGCTTGGGGAACAATATGCTGCAATAGAGTTTGACACATCCTTCCTCTCCAGCCCTCATCACCATTCACACCATTAAGCAGATATGGCTTCCCTAATAATGGCACCCTATTCCCTATAGGGCTCTGGTCAAAAGTAGTGCACTATATAGGGACTAGGGTGTCATTCGGTACACAAGTCCCTGAGAGATTGCAGCGGCAGTATGGAATCAATAGAATTCCATTTGTAATATTTACAATAATATAAGAGAGGACAAAAAGAGCAAAAGAGGGAGGGAGGGGACTGAAAGAGAGAGGGAGAGTGAGAGAGAGAGGGAGAGAGAGAGGACTGAAAGAGAGGGGGAGAGAGAGGACTGAAAGAGAGAGGGAGAGAGAGAGGACTGAAAGAGAGAGGGAGAGAGAGAGAGGACTGAAAGAGAGCGATAGAGAGGACTGAAAGAGAGAGGGAGAGAGAGGACTGAAAGAGAGAGGGAGAGAGAGGACTGAAAGAGAGAAAGAGAGAGAGGACTGAAAGAGAGAGGGAGAGAGAGGACTGAAAGAGAGAAAGAGAGAGAGGACTGAAAGAGTGAAAGAGAGAGGACTGAAAGAGAGAGGGAGAGACATAGGGGAGAGAAAGAGAGAGGGAGAGAGAGGACTGAAAGAGAGAGGGAGAGAGAGGACTGAAAGAGAGAGGGAGAGAGAGGACTGAAAGAGAGAAAGAGAGAGGACTGAAAGAGAGAAAGAGAGAGGACTGAAAGAGAGAAAGAGAGAGGACTGAAAGAGAGAAAGAGAGAGGACTGAAAGAGAGAAAGAGAGGACTGAAAGAGAGAGGGAGAGAGAGGACTGAAAGAGAGAAAGGACTGAAAAAGAGAGGGAGAGAGAGGACTGAAAGAGAGAAAGAGAGAGGACTGAAAGAGAGAAAGAGAGAGGACTGAAAGAGAGAAAGAGAGAGGACTGAAAGAGAGAGGGAGAGAGAGGACTGAAAGAGAGAGGGAGAGAGAGGACTGAAAGAGAGAAAGAGAGAGGACTGAAAGAGGACTGAAAGAGTGAAAGAGAGAGGACTGAAAGAGAGAGGGAGAGACATAGGGGAGAGAAAGAGAGAGGGAGAGAGAGGACTGAAAGAGAGAGGGAGAGAGAGGACTGAAAGAGAGAAAGAGAGAGAACTGAAAGAGAGAGGGAGAGAGAGGACTGAAAGAGAGAAAGAGAGAGGACTGAAAGAGAGAGGACTGAAAGAGAGAGGGAGAGAGGACTGAAAGAGAGAAAGAGAGAGGACTGAAAGAGAGAGGGAGAGAGAGGACTGAAAGAGAGAAAGAGAGAGGACTGAAAGAGAGAAAGAGAGAGGACTGAAAGAGAGAGGGAGAGAGAGGACTGAAAGAGAGAAAGAGAGAGGACTGAAAGAGTGAAAGAGAGAGGACTGAAAGAGAGAGGGAGAGACATAGGGGAGAGAAAGAGAGAGGGAGAGAGAGGACTGAAAGAGAGAGGGAGAGAGAGGACTGAAAGAGAGAGGGAGAGAGAGGACTGAAAGAGAGAGGGAGAGAGAGGACTGAAAGAGAGAAAGAGAGAGGACTGAAAGAGAGAGGGAGAGAGAGGACTGAAAGAGAGAGGGAGAGAGAGGACTGAAAGAGAGAAAGAGAGAGGACTGAAAGAGAGAGGGAGAGAGAGGACTGAAAGAGAGAAAGAGAGAGGACTGAAAGAGAGAAAGAGAGAGGACTGAAAGAGAGAAAGAGAGAGGACTGAAAGAGAGAGGGAGAGAGGACTGAAAGAGAGAAAGAGAGAGGACTGAAAGAGAGAGGGAGAGAGAGGACTGAAAGAGAGAGAGAGAGAGAGAGGACTGAAAGAGAGAGGGAGAGAGAGAGGACTGAAAGAGAGAGGGAGAGAGAGAGGACTGAAAGAGAGAGGGAGAGAGAGAGGACTGAAAGAGAGAGGGAGAGAGAGAGGACTGAAAGAGAGAGGGAGAGAGAGAGGACTGAAAGAGAGAGGGAGAGAGAGGACTGAAAGAGAGAAAGAGAGAGGACTGAAAGAGAGAAAGAGAGAGGACTGAAAGAGAGAAAGAGAGAGGACTGAAAGAGAGAAAGAGAGAGGACTGAAAGAGAGAGAGATATAAACGCGTCCGCATGCTTCTCAGACAAAACAGTTCGGAAGAGTTTGTGCATATATTATGACGCCATTTTGTGATGTTTTTCTTAGTTTTGGACTTCGGTAAGGCTTTTTCCGGCTGTTCGGACACACACATTTTTTTCTTGATGCCAGTCAAAGTTCAGGAGCCGAAGTCAATGCCCCTTCTTTCGCGATTAGTCAACTGTAGGGATTCTTCAATAAAGTCTTTGTTGTCATTCAATGAGAGGCGACTTGTTTTCATGCACGTTTTACATTGAGAAATAATGTACCAAACATCTTAGTTAGATTAGACTAAGATCTCCGCTGCAAAAACGTCAAAATCTTAGATGAATTCTGACTATTTTGAGGAAGTGTATACTGGCTACGGCGTCTCAGAATGGCCAAACAGTACTATTGCCGTTTTTTTCACATTTTTCAAGCGAAGGTCTTTTGAGTATGCGAGCACACTCATTCGGTACACCTAGCCGACTTCGGCTAGCCGCCTGCCTAACTGAAGCATGCTGGGAGGGGGGTTATTAATAAAGCACTTCTCTTCCATGCTGTGCTCTTCTATTGTTTGGGAGAAGAGTGCTCTGCTCTGTGGAGCGGAGGCCTGCTGTCCACTGCTCCTCTCTCACAATGATACATTCTTCCCAGACATATTTCCACTCTATTTACATTATGCTAATGTAGCATGAGTGGGGGTCCGGCAAAACTTTTTTCACATGCAGTCTATGTTCTGTGTTTGTGTAGCAGTTTTGGTGGTCTGCAGTTTGAAAACAAACAGTGCGTTGGGTTAAGTTTGGAGACAAAATGGCCCCTTTTTCTCTATAAGGCAAAACATAATGTAAACAGCACTTTCTCAGTGAGCTCAGAGCTTAAGAGAAAAGGTTCTGTAAGAGAATCACAGTTAGGGGGACACATACATAATGTTTTATGTGCAGAAAGAACAACTATACGACAGACTACTGTAGCTGTACACTGAGTTATGCTCCTCTAAGAAATGCTATAGAGGGAAGGAATGTAGTGTGGAAACCTACAAAAAAACAATTAGCCAACAACAAATTCAATCCCTTTTAGACAACTTCCTGGACAAAACATTCCACTGTAATAGTGAAGGTGTAAACCTGACAGTAGAAAGCCTAAATAGTATATTTGACCTTTCAGCTTCTCTATCAAATCTAAACATTTCAAGCAGACGACCTAAGAAAATAAACAATAATGACAAATGGTTTAATGAAGAATGCAAAAATCTAAGAAAGGAATTGAGGAACGTGTCCATCCCAAAAAACAGAGACCCAGAAAACCTGAGTCTACACCTGCACTATTGCGAAACACTAAAACACTACAGAAATACACTACGAAAAGAGAAAGAACAGCACGTCAGAAATCAGCTCAATGTAATTGAAGAATCCATAGAATCTAACCACTTCTGGGAAAATTGGAACACACTAAACAACGTCTACTGCGATGTATGGATAAACCACTTCTCCAATCTTATTGGCTCTATAGCAAAGAACAAACAGCAAAAACATATACAAATCTTAGAGTCAACTATTAAAGACTACCAGAACCCTCTGGATTCTCCAATTACATTGAATGAACTACAGGACAATCTGAAATAAACAGTAAAAATTACACTCAGTTTTAAAAGAATATAGACATTTCAAATGTTATATTATTGGCTATGTACAGTGTTGTAACGATGTGTATGAAAGGGAAAATAAATTAACAGATAAAAATAGGTTGTATTTACAATGTTGTTTGTGCTTGTAACGGCATTCCTCTTCCTCTTCATACGAAGAGGAGGAGTAGTGATTTGACCAAAGTGCAGCGGGTTGTGAATACATAATGATTTATTAAAGCAAACGATGAAACACGAAAACAAACACTTGGAAGGATTTTACAAAATAACAAAACGGAGTAGACAGACCTGGACATGGAACTTACATAAAATACACGCAGAACTCACGAACAGGAACAGACTACATAAACCGAGACAGTCCCGTGTGGCGCGACAAACACTGACGAAAATCACCCACAAACAAACAGTGAGAACAACCTACCTTAATATGACTCTCAATCAGAGGAAACGTCAAACACCTGCCTCTAATTGAGAGCCATACCAGGCAACCCAAAACCAACATAGAAACAGAAAACATAGACTGCCCCCACCCAAACTCACGCCCTGACCAATAAACACATACCAAACAACAGAAAACAGGTCAGGAACGTGAACAGAACCCCCCCCTCAAGGTCGAACTCCGGGCGCACCCCTACAACTCAAGGGGAGGGTCTGGGTGGGCATCTGTCCGCGGTGGCGGCTCCGGCGGTGGACGAGGACACCACTCCACCACTGTCTTTGTCCCCCTCCTTAGCGTCCTTTGAGTGGCGACCCTCGCCCCCGACCATGGTCCAGGAACCTTCACTAAGGCCCTCCTACATAGAGGAGACAGCTCAGGACAGAGAGGTAGCTCGGACAGAGAGGTAGCTCAGGACAAGAGGTAGCTCAGACAGAGAGGTAGCTCAGGACAGAGAGGTAGTGCTTAGGACAGAGGGACAACTCTGTACTAATGGCAGCTCCGGACTAGTGGCAGCTCCGGACTGAGTGGCAGCTCATGACTGTAGGGCAGCTCATGACTGTAGGGCACTCATGAGCTGGAGGGCACTCATGACTGGAGGGCAGCTCATGACTGGAGGGCAGCTCATGACTGGAGGGCAGCTCATGACTGAAGGGCAGCTCATGACTAGGGCAGCTCATGATGGAGGGCATCTCATGACTGGAGGGCAGCTCATGACTGCGGAGGGCAGCTCATGACTGGAGGGCAACTCATGACTGGAGGGCAGCTCATGACTGGAGGGCAGCTCATGACTGAAGGGCAGCTCATGACTGTAGGGCAGCTCCTGACTGTAGGGCAGCTCCTGACTGGCTGGCGGCTCTGGCAGCTCCTGACTGTCTGGCGGTTCTGGCAGCTCCTGACTGGCTGGCGGATCTGGCAGCTCCTGACTGGCTGGCGGATCTGGCAGCTCCTGACTGGCTGGCGGCTCTGGCAGCTCCTGACTGACGGACGGCTCTAGCAGCTCCTGACTGACGGACGGCTCTAGCAGCTCCTGACTGACGGACGGCTCTAATGGCTCGGAACAGACGGGCGGCTCAGAAGGCGCTGGGCAGACGGATGGCTCAGAAGGCGCTGGGCAGACGGATGGCTCGAAGGCGCTGGGCAGACGGATGGCTCAGACGGCGCTGGGCAGACGGATGGCTCAGAAGGCGCTGGGCAGACGCGATGGCTCAGACGGCGCTGGGCAGACGATGGCTCAGAGGCGCTGGCAGACGGATGGCTCAGACGGCGCTGGGCAGACGGATGGCTCAGACGGCGCTGGGCAGACGATGGCTCAGACGGCGCTGGGCAGACAGATGCTAGACGGCGCGTGCAACAGATGGCTCAGACGGCGCTGGGCAGACAGATGGCTCAGACGGCGCTGGGCAGACGGATGGCTCAGACGGCGCTGGGCGACGGATGCTCAGACGGCGCTGGGCAGACGGATGGCTCAGATGGCGCTGGGCAGACGGATGGCTCAGAAGGCGCTGGGCAGACGGATGGCTCAGAAGGCGCTGGGCAGACAGATGGCTCAGAAGGCGCTGGGCAGACAGATGGCTCAGACGGCGCTGGGCAGACAGATGGCTCAGATGGCACTGGGCAGACGGATCTCTCTGACCCGCTGAGGCGCACAGTAGGCCTGGTGCGTGGTGCCGAAACTGGAGGCACTGAGCTTGAGACACGCACCACAGGAAGAGTGCGTGGAGGAGGAACAGGACTCTGGAGACGCACTGGAAGCCTGGTGCGTGGTGTAGGCACTGGTGGTACTGAGCTGGGGCGGGAAGGTGGCGCCGGATATACCGGACCGTGTAGGCGTACTGGCTCCCTTGAGCACTGAGCCTGCCAACCTTACCTGGTTGCATGCTCCCGTAGCCGTCCAGTGCGGGGAGGTGGAATAACCCGCACTGGCTGTGTTGGCGAACCGGGGACACCATGCGTAAGGCTGGTGCCATGTACACCGGCCGAGGAGACGTACTGGAGGCCAGATATGTTGAGCCGGCTTCATGGCACTTGCTCAATGCTCACTCTAGCCCGGCTAGTGCGGGGAGGTGGAATAACCCGCACCGGGTTATGAACACGTACAGGAGACACCGTGCGCTCTACTGCGTAACATGGTGTCTGCCCGTACTCTCGCTCTCCACGGTTAGCCTGGGAAGTTGGCGCAGGTCTCCTACCTGACTTCGCCACACTACCCTTTAGCCCCCCCCCCCCAAGACATTTTTGGGTTGTACTTGCGGGCTTCCAGCCTTGCTTCCGTGCTGCCTCCTCATATCGTCGCCTCTCCGCTTTAGATGCCTCCAGCTCCGCCTTGGGACGGCGACACTCCTCTGGCTCTGCCCAGGTCCGTCCTTCTCCGTCCAGAATCTCTTCCCATGTCCAATCCTCCTTGACCCACTGCTGCTGTCGTTGCTGTCCGTTAACCCGCTGCTTGATCTGGGTTTGGTGGGATTCTGTAACGGCATTCCTCTTCCTCTTCATACGAAAGGAGGAGTAGTGATTTGACCAAAGTGCAGCGGGTTGTGAATACTAATGATTTATTAAATCAAACGATGAAACACGAAAACAAACACTTGGAAGGATTTTACAAAATAACAAAACGGAGTAGACAGACCTGGACATGGAACTTACATAAAATACACCAGAACTCACGAACGAAAACAGACTACATAAACCGAGACAGTCCCGTGTGGCGCGACAAACACTGACACGGACGACAATCACCCACAAACAAACAGTGAGAACAACCTACCTTAATATGACTCTCAATCAGAGGAAACGTCAAACACCTGCCTCTAATTGAGAGCCATACCAGGCAACCCAAAACCAACATAGAACCAGAAAACATAGACTGCCCACCCAAAACTCACGCCCTGACCAATAAACACATACCAAACAACAGAAAACAGGTCAGGAACGTGACAGTGCTCCCTTTTCTTGTGGCAACATGTCACACATCTTGCTGCTGTGATGCACACTGTGGTATTTCACCTCATAGATATGGGAGTTTATCAATGTCTGATTTGTTTTCAAATTCCTTGTGGATCTGTGTAATCTGAGGGAAATATATGTCTCTAATATGGTCATACATTTGGCAGGAAGTTAGGAAGAGCAGCTCTGTTTCCATTCTCATTTTGTGGGCAGTGTGCACATAGCCTGTCTTCTCTTGAGAGCCAGGTGCGATAGCGACCTCTGTACATAGTCAAAGCTTCCTTCATTATGGGTCAGTCACAGTGGTCAGATATTCTGCTACTATGTACTCCCTGTTAAGGGCTAAATAACATTCCAGTTTGTTCAGTTTTTTTGTTGAATCTTTCCAATGTTTCAAGAAATTTTATTTTTGTTTTCTTATGATTTGGTTGGGTCTAATTGTGTTGCTGTCCTGTGGCTCTGTGGGGTCTGTTTGTGTTTGTCAAGAGAGTCCCCTTACAAGCTGGCTGAGGGGACATATCTCCAGGTTCACCTCTCTATAGGTGAGGACTTTGTTATGGAGAATCGCTTCTTTTTAGTTGGTTGTAGAATTGAATTGGTCTTTTCTGGATTTTCATAATTAGCGGGAATCGTCCTAATTCTGCTCTGCAAGAATTATTTGGTGTTTAACGGAAGGTGTTTTTGCAGAATTTTGTATGCGTGAGTCTCAATTTGATGTGTGTCCCATTTAGTGAATTCTTAGTTGGTGAGCTGATCCCAGACCTCACATCCATAGAGGGCAATGGGTTGTATAACTGATTCAAGTCTTTTATGGCAGCTCCTAATTGGGATTCAAATTGTATGTTTATTTTGATGGCGTAGAAGGCCCTTCTTGCCTTGTCTCTTAGATAGCTCACAGCTTTGTGGAAGTTACCTGTGGCGCTGATGTTTAGGCCGAGGTGTGTATAGTTCTTTGTGTGCTCTAGGGCAACGGTGTCGAGATAGAATTTTGTATTTGTTGTCCTGGCAACTGGACCTTTTTTGGAACACCAATTCTAGGTGGAATTCCACTTGCTTCGGCAATGCAAACACGTTTCCCATGCCAATAAAGCCCTTTTAATTGAATTGAGAGAGGGCAATAGAAAGAGACTGGGAGGTAGAGAGAGGGGAAAGAGGGAGAGAGAGAGAGAGAGAGAGAGGGGAGAGAGGGGGGGGGAGGAGAGGGGAGACTGCGAGAGAGACAGAGCGAGAGAGAGAGAGAGAAGACAGGCTATGTGCCCACTGCCCACAAAATGAGGTAGAAACAGAGCTGCTCTTCCTAACCTCCTGCCAAATGTATGACCATATTAGAGACACATATTTCCCTCAGATTACACAGATCCACAAAGAATTCAAAAACAAATGCAATTTTGATAAACTCCCATATCTATTAGGTGAAATTCCACAGTGTTCCATCACAGCAGCAAGATGTGTGACCTGCTGCCACAAGAAAAGGGCAACAAGTGAAGAACAAACACCATTGTAAATACAACCGATATGTATGTTTATTTATTTTCCCTTTTGTACTTTAACTATTTGCACATAATATGACATTTGAAATGTATTGATTCTTTTGGAAATTTTATGAGTGTAATGTTTACTGTTCATTTTTATTGTTTATTTCACATTTTTTAATTATCTACTTCACTTGCTTTGGCAATGGTAACATATGTTTCCCATGCCAATAGATCCCTTACATTGAAATTGAATTGAAGAATAATAGAGAGTGGTAGAGAGGTAGAGAGATAGAGGGAGAGATAGAGAGAGAGAGAGAGAGAGAGAGAGAGAGAGAGAGAGCAATAGAAAGACTGAGCTGTAAAGAGGTAGAGAGATAGAGGTAGAGAGATATAGAGAGTGGTAGAGAGGTTGAGAGATGATAGAGGTAGAGAGGTAGAGAGATAGAGGGAGATATAGAGAGAGAGAGAGCAATAGAAAGACTGAGCTGTAGAGAGAGAGAGATGTAGAGAGTGGTAGAGAGGTGGAGAGATAGAGGGAGAGAGAGAAAGAGAGAGAGAGCAATAGAAAGACTGAGCTGTAAAGAGGTAGAGAGATAGAGGTAGAGAGATATAAAAGTAGAGAGATATAGAGAGTGGTAGAGAGGTAGAGAGGTAGAGAGATAGAGGGAGAGATAGAGAGAGAGAGAGAGAGAGAGAGAGAGAGAGAGCAATAGAACGACTGAGCTGTAAAGAGGTAGAGAGATAGAGGTAGAGAGATATAGAGAGTGGTAGAGAGGTTGAGAGATGATAGAGGTAGAGAGGTAGAGAGATAGAGGGAGATATAGAGAGAGAGAGAGCAATAGAAAGACTGAGCTGTAAAGAGGTAGAGAGAGAGAGATGTAGAGAGTGGTAGAGAGGTGGAGAGATAGAGGTAGAGAGATAGAGAGAGAGAGAGAGAGATAGATGAGCTGAAAGAGTAGAGATAGAATATGAGAATATTTGAAATATATAAAGATTAGAGAATAGTTGAGAGTAAGGGAGAGAGAGATAGATGGAGAGAGAGTAGTAGAGAGAGTAGAGAGATAGGTAAGAGAGAGTAGAAGGAGAGAGTAGATGCAAGAGGTATAGGTAGAGAAGTAGTAGAGTAGAGGAGGTATAGATGTGAGGTAGGTTAGTAAGGTATAGAGTAGATGTAGAGAGGTAGATAGGTAGAGCGTTGAGTTAGAGAGAGGTAGAGATAGTTAGAGAGAGGTAGAGGAGGTAGAGGTAGAGGGTAGAGTAGAGTATAGGTAAGAGGGTGAGAGAGTAGTGTAGAGAGTGAGAGTAGAGATAGAGAGGAGAGTATAGGGTGATAGATATGTAAGATATAGTAGAGATGGGTAAGATGGTAAGAGAGGTAAGAGATGGTAGATAGTAGAGAGAATGGTTAGAGGTGATCAGTAGGAGGTAGGAGTGTAGAGATGTAGAGAGGTAGTAGAGGTAGAAAAGTAGAGAGGTGGATAGAGGTAGATGAAGGTAAGGACTAGTGTATAGAGGTAAGAGAAGAGAGTAGTAGAGAGGTATGAGGGTAGAGAGGTAGGAGACTGAGAGGGTAGAAGAGTAGTTAGAAGGTATAGAGTAGGTAAGAAGGTAGTAGAGGTATGAGAGTAGGGTAGAGAGTAGAGAGAGGTAAGATGAGGAGTTGGATATGATGTAGAAGAGAGGTAGATGAGGTAGAGATTAGAGAGGTAGAGAGATTTAGATAAGGTGTGGAGAATGTATATAGGTTAGAGATGTTAGAGATGTTGGATAGAGGTAGATATATTTACTAAGAGAGGTAGAAATGAGATGGTAGAGAGGCGTATTAGAGGTCTAGAGTTAGAGATTATAGAATATGTTTAGAGAGAGGTAGAGGAGAGTTAGATAGAGGTATAGTATAGGTATAGATAGTTAGATATGTAGAGAAATTTAGAGAGGTATAGAGAGTGTAATAGAGGTGGAGAGATATTGTAGAGTAGGGTAGAGAGTTGGATATAGGTGGAGAGGTAGAATTTATATTGTTAGTATTTAGATAGTTAGAGGATAGGTATATGAGATGTGATATATAGGTTATAGAGAGGTAATAGAGAGTGTAGATGTTTAGATAGGTAGAGAGTTTAGATAGGGTAGGATTATAGTTGGAGATTATTTATAGATTAGAGATGTTGAGATGTATATATTTATTATATTTAGATTCTAGGTAGAGATGATGTGGAGAGTAGTTAGAAGAGGGTAGAGAGGTAATAGGTTAGTAGATTGTAGAGAGTAGTAGGAGGTAGAGATAGGTATATAGGTAGAGAGTAGAAGAGGTAGATGGAGATTTATAGAGGTATATAGATGTAGTAGTAGATTTAATATATTTAGATATGTAGAGAGGTAGAGAGGTAATAGATGTATATTGGAGAGATAGTATAAGTGGATGGTAGAGTTTTGGTTATGAGGGAGGGAAAGAGGAAGGATGAGTTGGGAGGAAGAGTGGCGAGGGAAAGAAAGGGGATAGTTTAATAGGAGAGGACGGGAAGAGAGATTTAGTGTGATGATATGTGGAGAAGACGCGCAGGATAGAAGGATATTAAGGAAGAAGGATGGTAGGGAGGGGGATTATGTGAGTGAGATAAGGATGAGGAAGAAGAAAGGTGGCAGGAGTGGGAGATGAAGTCGTTAAGATGCATTTTGTAGGGGTGGATGGTGAGAAGGAGAGAGGAAATATGTGGGAGGGAAGTAGAGTGAAAAGTGAGGATGAGAGGGGGTTGTGTTGTTTTAGAGAGAAGAGAGGTATAGAGAGGTATAGAGAGGTAGAGAGAGGTATAGAGAGGTAGATAGGGGTAGATAGGTAGAGAGGTATAGAGAGGTAGAGAGAGGTAGAGAGAGGTATAGAGAGGTAGGAGAGGTAGAGAGGTAAGAGAGGTAGAGAGGTCGAGATAGGTAGAGAGAAGGTAGAGAGAGGTAGAAGAGAACGGTAGATGAGAGGTAGAGGAGGTAAGAGTTAGAAGGTAATAGCGGTATAGAGTAGGTAATAGTAGGTAGAGATATGTATAGATAGTGTAGAGATGTAGAGAGGTAGAGAGGTAGAAGTAGATATGTAGAGATAGGTAGAGAAGGTAGAGAGAGGTAGAGATAGTAGAGCGAGGTAAGAGAGTTAGATAGGTAGATATAGGTATGAGAGAGGTGTATGAGCGGTAGATAGGTTAGAGAGTGGAGAGTATTATAGGTATAGAGGTAGAGATATTCTATAGTAGAGGTGATATTAGGTAGTATATTAGAGATAGGTAGAGAGAGTTAGATAGTGTAGATAGGTAGAGAGAGGTAGAGAGATTTATATAGGTAGAGAGAGTTAGAGCGATGAGTAAGAGAGTTAGCTAGGTAGAGAGAGGTAGAGAGAGTAGAGAGAGGTTAGAGAGAGAGTAGAGAGGTAGATATGTAGAGATAGGTAGAGAGAGGTGGAGAGAGGTAGAAGAGAGGTAGAGAGAGTTGTCAGGAGAGGTTAGAGATAGGTAGAGAGAGGTGGAGAGAGTTTAGAGAGGTAAGAGGTAGAGAGTTGAGGTGGATAGATGTATAGAGATGTAGAGAGTAGGTAGAGAATAGGTAGAGAGGTTAGAGAGGTATATAGTTATATGATTTAGAGAGAGGTAGAGAGAGTTAGAAGATGAGTTAGATATAGGTAGAGTTTTATGATTGCTTATAGTTAGAGATATGTAGATATTTCCTAGAGGTAGAGAGGTATATATATGTATCTATAGTTTGATATAGGTAAGAGGTAGATAGTGGAGCGAGTGGAGAGAGGTGTAAGAGAGGTAGAGAGAGGTGAGAGAGAGGTAGAGGAGGACGATAGAGCAGAGAGGATAGAGAGGACTGAAGAGAGAGGTGGAGAGAGGTACTGAGAGAGAAGAGAGAGGATGAAGAGCGAGAGGGAGGAGAGGACTAGTAGAGAGGAGAGAGATGGATGAGAGAGAGAGTAGAGAGACGAAGAGAGAGGTATGAGAGAGGAAGAAGAGGAGAAGGTAGATGAGTGCGAGAGAGATAGGAGAGGCTGAAAGAGAGATAGAGAGAGGACTGAAGAGAGAGGGAGAGATGTAGAGGAGAGGTAGAAGGAGAGGTGTAGAGAGGTATAGAGAGGTAGAAGAGGTAGGAGAGAGGTAGAGAGTGTAGAGAGAGGTGAGAGAGAGGTGGAGAGAGGTATGAGAGATTTAGAGAGAGGTGGAGATAGTATAGGAGGAGGTGAGATAGGTGAGAGCAGGTAGAGAGAGGTAGATATTGTGGAGAATGTAGAGAGGTAGAGAGGTAGAGAGAGGTAGAGAGAGGGGGAGATAGGTGGAGAAGGTAGAGAAGGTAGAGAGAGGTAGAGAGGGTGGAGAGAGAGGTGGAGTAGAGGTAGAAGAGAGGTAATAGGTAAGAGAGAGTGAGAGAGGTATAGAGGTATAGAGAGGTAAGAAGGTAGATAGTGGAGAGAGGTAGACAGGTAAGAGGTAGGAGAGGTGCGAGATGTGGGATAGGTGGAGAGAGGTAGAGAGAGGTAGAGAGAGGTAGAGAGAGGTGGAGAGAGGTGTAGAGAGGTAGAGAGAGGTAGAGTGGTAGAGAGGTAGAGACCCCAGAGTAGGCGCGGTTCTGTCCTTGTTCTCTCATGACCATGACTGCTGTGGTTTATGCCACTTTGTGGTACCTTGGACTCATCTGGATAAAGAAATTAAATATATTGTTTTATGAATGTTACTGTTGGTATTACCTGACCACTCCCTGGGTGTTCCTCAGGACGGAGGCAGCAAAGCTCTGGGTCACTCCCACCAGACTGGTGCCGTCCACCTCCACAATCTGGTCGTTCACCTTGATCCTACGACACAACACACTGAGGTCACATAAAGGTCACACACAGGTTACATAGAGGTTACTGGGCAGTGGCCTGGCTGGTCTAGTGGTAATGCTGCAGCCTACACGTCTGTGGAGTTGCCATAGGCTAAAATCCCTCTTTATCGTTCCTCACAGTTATCCTCTCTCTCTATAGTTCCTCACAGTTATCATCTCTCTATATAGTTCCTCACAGTTATCCTCTCTCTTTATCGTTCCTCACAGTTATCCTCTCTCTCTATAGTTCCTCACAGTTATCCTCTCTCTATAGTTCCTCACAGTTATCCTCTCTCTTTATCGTTCCTCACAGTTATCCTCACTCTCTATAGTTCCTCACAGTTATCCTCTCTCTATATAGTTCCTCACAGTTATCCTCTCTCTCTATCGTTCCTCACAGTTATCATCTCTCTATATAGTTCCTCACAGTTATCATCTCTCTATTAGTTTCCCCCCCTCACAGTTTATCCTCTCTCTCTATCGTCCTCACAGTTATCCTCTCTCTCTATAGTTCCTCACAGTTATCCTCTCTCTTTATCGTTCCTCACTTTATCTCTTCTCCTCTATAGGTCCCTCACCAGTTATCCTCTCTCTATAGTTCCTCACAGTTATCCTCTCTCTTTATCGTTCCTCACAGTTATCCTCACTCTCTATAGTTCCTCACAGTTATCCTCTCTCTCTATAGTTCCTCACAGTTATCCTCTCTCTTTATCGTTCCTCACAGTTATCCTCTCTCTCTATCGTTCCCCACAGTTATCCTCTCTCTCTATCGTTCCCCACAGGTATCCTCTCTCTATATAGTTCCTCACAGTTATCCTCTCTCTCTATCGTTCCTCACAGTTATCCTCTTTCTCTATAGTTCCCCACAGTTATCCTCTCTCTCTATAGTTCCCCACAGTTTTTTTCTCTCTCTCTATGGTTCCCCACAGTTATCCTCTCTCTCTATGGTTACCCCACAGTATCCTCTCTCCTCTATCGTTCCCGCACGTTTACCTTCTCTCTCTATAGTTTCCTCACAGTTATCCTCTCTCTCTATGGTTCCCCACAGGTATGACTATCTCTCTATAAGTTCCTCACAGTATTCCTCTCTCTCTATAGTTCCTCACAGTTATCCTCTCTCCCTATCATTCCCCACAGTTATCCTCTCTCTCTATAGTTCCCCACAGTTTTTTTCTCTCTCTCTATAGTTCCTCACAGTTATCCTCTCTCTTTATCGTTCCTCACAGTTATCCTCTCTCTCTATCGTTCCCCACAGTTATCCTCTCTCTCTATCGTTCCCCACAGTTATCCTCTCTCTCTATAGTTCCCCACAGTAATCCCTCTCTCTCTATGGGTTCCCACAGTTTATCAACGCTCTCTAGTAGTTTCCCCAATTATCATCTCTCTCTCTATATTTTCTCAAATTTCCTCTCTCTCTATCGTTCCCCACAGTTATCCTCTCTCTCTATCGTTCCCCACAGTTATCCTCTCTCTATCGTTCCCCACAGTTATCCCCTGTCTCTAAAGTTCCCCACAGTTATCCTCTCTCTCTCTATAGTTCATCACAGTTATCCTCTCTCTCTATCGTTCCCCACAGTTATCCTCTCTCTATCATTCCCCACAGTTATTCTCTCTCTCTATAGTTCCTCACAGTTATCCTCTCTCTCTCTATAGTTCCTCACAGTTATCCTCTCTCTCTATCGTTCCCACACAGTTAATCCTCTCTCTCTATCGTTCCCCACAGTTCTCCTCTCTCTATCGTTCCCAACAGTTATCCTTTTTCTCTATCCTTCCCACAGTTTATCATCTCTCTCTATTAGTTTTCCCCACCGTTTATCCTCTCTCTCTATAGTTCCCTAACACAGTTTCTCCTCCTCTCTCTATATTCCCCACATTTATCTCTCTCTATATAGTTCCCCACAGTTTATCCTCTCCTCTATAGTCCCCACAGTTATCCTCTCTCTATATAGGTTCCCCACAGTTATCTCTCTCCTCTATAGTTCCCTCCCCCAGTTATCCTCTCTCTCTAGAGTTCCCACAGTTATCCTCTCTCTATATAGTTTCCGCCACAGTTATCCTCTCTCTATATAGTTTCCCCACAGTTATCCTCCTCTCTATAATTCCCCGTTATCCTCTCTCTCTATAGTTCCCACAGTTATCCTCTCGCTATATAGTTCCCCACGTTATCCTCTCTCTCTATAGTCCCCTACAGTTATCCTCTCTCTCTATAGTCCCCACAGTTTCCTCTCTCTCTATAGTCCCCAACAGTTAGTCCTCTCTCTATATAGTTCCCCACAGTATCCTCTCTCTCTATCGTTCCCAGAGTTTATCCTCTCTCTCTATCGTTCCCCAGTTAACCTCTCTCTATATCGTTCTCACCGTTATCCTCTCTCTATCAATTCCCCACAGTTATCCTCTCCTCTAATAGTTTCCTCACAGTTTATCCTCTCTCTCTATCGTTCCCCAAGTTATCCTCTCTCTCTATCGTTCCCCACAGTTATCCTCTCTCTATCGTTCCCCCCAGTTATCCTCTCTCTCTATAATTCACCACGTTATCCTCTCTCTCTAATCGTCCCCATTATCCTCTCTCTATAATCTGTTTCCCACAGTTATCCTCTCTCTATCGTTCCCCACAGTTTATCACTCTCTCTCTATAGTTCCTACAAGTTATCCTCTCTCTCTATCGTTCCTCCAGTTTATCCTCTCTCTCTATCGTTCCCCACAGTTTATCCTTTCTCTATCATTCCCACAGTTATCCTCTCTCTCTATAGTTTCCCCACAGTTAGCCTCTCTCTCTATCGTTCCCGTCACAGTTATCTCTCTCTCCTCTATCGTTCCCACACAGTTATCCTCTCTCTCTATAGTTCCCCACAGTTTTTTTTCTTCTCTCTCTATCGTTTCCCCCCAGTTATCCCTCTCTCTCTATGTTCACCCACAGTTATCCTCTCTCTCTATAGATTTCCCACATTTATCCCTCTCTCTATAGTTTCCCCACAGTTATCATCTCTCTCGTTTATAGTTCCCCATCAGTTATCCCCGCTCTTCTATAGTTCCCCACAGTTATCATCTCTCTCTGCTATACCCTTCCTCCACAGTTATCCCGTCTCTATTCCCCAGTTACCCGCTCATTTCACGTTATCCCTCTCCTCATCGTCATGTTCCTCTCTATCATCAGTAAAATCCCGTTCTCAATACCTCTCTCTTCATCCACGTTACCTTCCCTGTTCTCACAGTATCCTCTTCGCTCTCTATAGTTTCCTCACAGTTATCCTCTCCTCTCTAGTCGTTTCCCCAGTTATCCTCTCTCTCTATCGTTCCCCACAGTTATCCTCTCTCTATCGTTCCCCACAGTTAATCCTCGCTCTCTATAGTTCCTCACTAGTTTATCCTCTTCCTCTATCATCCCACAGTTATCATCTCTCTCTATGTTTCCCACAGTTATCCTCGAAAAAATCTTATAGTTCCCCACAGTTGCCTCTCTCTCTATAGTTCCCCAACAGTTATCCCTCTCTCTCTATCGTTTCCCCACAGTTATCCTCCCCCCCCCTCTCGTCTATGTTCCTCACAGTTATCTCTCTCTCTCTATATTTTCCTCACATTTTCCTCTCTCATCTATAGTTCCTCACAGTTATCCTCCTCTCTCTATAGTTCCCCACAGTTTTTTTCTCTCTCTCTATTTTCAATTATCCTCTTCATATCAGTTATCCCTCTCTCTATAGTTCCTCACGTTATCCTCTCTCTTATAGTTTTCCCCACAGTTATCCCTCTCTCTATATAGTTTCCCCACAGTTATCCTCTCCCTCTATAGTCCCCACAGTTATTTCTATTCCCACTATCCTCTTTATATATTCCCCACAGTTTATCCTCTCTCTTATATCCATTATCCTTCTCTCAGTTCCCCACAGTTATCCTCTCTCTATATAGTTCCCCACAGTTACCTCTCTCTATATAGTTCCCCACGTTATCCTCTCTCTTATAGTTTCCCCAGTATCCTCTCTCTCTATAGTTCCCATCCCCTTCAGGTCCACAGTTTTCCTCTTCTCTATATAGTTTCCCCACAGTTATCCTCTCTCTCTATAGTCCCCACAGTTTCCGCTCTCTCTATCGTTCCCCAGAGTTATCCTCTCTCTTATCTTATCGTTCCCCAGTTATACCTCCTCTCATATCGTTCCTCACGTTATCCTCTCTCATATCGTTCCCCACAGTTATCCTCTCTCTCTATAGTTTCCTCACAGGTTATCCTCTCTTCTCTATCTGTTTTCCTAAGTGACTTCCCCCCCCCCCCCCCCCAGTTAATCCCATCTCTCTCTATCGTTCCCCACGTTACTCCTCTTCTATATATAGTTCTCCACGGAGTTTCCTCTCCTATTAGTTCCCACAGTTATCCGTCTCTCTCTATAAGTCCCCACAGTTATCCTCTCTCTATATAGTTCCCCACAGTTATCCTCTCTCTCTAATAGTTCCCCAGTTATCCTCTCTCTCTATAGTTCCCCACGTTAGTCCTCTCTCTATATAGTTGCCCCACAGTTATCCTCTCTCTATATAGTTCCCCACAGTTATCCTCTCTCTCTACTAGTTCCCAGTTATCCTCGTCTCTCGTATAGTTCCCTAGCCGTTATTCATCTCTCTATAATAGTTCCCCACAGTTTCCTCTCTCTCTATGTCCCCACAGTTATCCTCTCTCTCTATAGTCCCCAAAAGTTATCCTCTCTCTCTATAGTCCCCCAATTATCCTCTCTCTATATAGTTCCCCACAGTTATCCCTCTCTCTATCGTTCCCCAGAGTTATCCTCTCTCGTCTATCGTGTCCCACGTTTAACCTCTCTGCTATATCGTTTCCCACAGTGTTATCCCTCTCTATCATTCCCCACAGTTATCCTCTCTCTCTATAAGTTCCTCACAGTTATCCCTCTCTCTCTATCGTTCCCCAGTTATCCTCTCTCTCGCAATCTTCCCCCAGTTATCCTCGCGTCTATCGTTCCCCACAGTTTATCCTCTCTCTCTATAATTCACCACAGTTATCCTCTCTCTCTATCGTTCCCAGTTATCCTCTTCTATATCGTTCCCCACAGTTATCCGTCTCTCTATGTCTTCCCCACATTATCCTCTCGCACTCTATAGTTCCTCACAGTTATCCTCTCTCTCTACTCTATCGTTCCTCCCCACGTTAACCTCTCCTCTCTACGTTTCCCCACAGTTATCCTTTCTCTACATTCCCCACAGTTCCTCTCTCTCTAGAGTTCCCCACAGTTATCCGTCTAACAGTCAATTCGTATGTTTCCCAAACACAGTTATCCTCCCTCTCTATATCCCCGCTTCATCTCCTACTTATTTCCCCGCTTATCCCCTCTCCTCCTCTCATTCCAGTTTTCACCTCCCTCATCTATCGTTCCTCCCCTTTTCCTCTCTCTCTTCGTTTCGACCGTCGTTCTCCTCCTTCACAGTTTCTCTATAGTTCCTCAATTACTCTTCGTCCATGTCCAGTTTCCTCTCTCACGTCCAAGTTATCCTCTCTCTCTATACGTTTCCCCACAGTTTCCTTATATCGTTCCCCGTCCTCTCTCTATAGTTCTCACAGTTTAGCCTCTCTCCTCTATCTTCTCCCCACAGTTATCTCTCTCTCTACGTTTCCCACAGTTATCCTCTCTCTCTATAGTTCCCCACAGTTATCCTCTCTCGTCTATAGTTCCCCACGTTTATCCTCTCCTCTCTATAGTCCCCACAGTTTCCTTTCTCTATACGATTCCCCCAGTTATCCTCTCTCTCTATCATTCCCCAGTTATCCTCTCTCTTATCGTTCCTCTACAGTTAATCCTCCTCTCTCTATCGTTCCCACAGTATCCTCTCTCTCTATAGTTCCTCACAGTTTCGCTCTCTCTCTATCGTTCCCCAGTTTATCCTCTTCTCTCTATCCCAGTTTCTTCCTCATAGTTTCCCCACAGTTATCCCCTCTCTCTATTAGTTTCCCCACAGTTATCCCTCTCTCTATAAGTTCCCACAGTTTATCCTCTCTCCCCTCTATAGTTCCCCACATTTATCCTGCTGCTCTCTAATATTCCCCCACAGTTTAATCCTCTCTCTTATAGTTCCCCAAGTTATCCTCTCTCTCTATGTTCCACCCCAGTAGTCCTCTCTCTTTACGTTCCCCCACAGTTTTACCTCTCTCTATATCGTTCCCTCACAGTTCTCCTCTCTCTTATATCATTCCCCGAAGTTATGCCTCTCTCTCTATAGTTCCTCACAGTTAGATCTCCTCCTCTACTAATTCGTTCCCCACATTATCCTCTCTCTCATGTTCCCCACAGTTATCCTCTCTCTATCGTCCCGCACAGTTATCCTCTCTCTCTATACCACCACAGTTATCCTCTTCTCTATAACGTTCCCCATTATCCTCTCTCTCTATCGTTCCCAGCAGTTATCCCTCTCTCTTATCGTTCCCTCACAGTTAACCTCTCTCTTATGAGTCCTCACAGTTATCCTCTCTCTCTATGCCCCATTATCCTCTCTCTCTATCGTCCCACAGTTAATCCTCTCTCTCGGTCATCAGTTTCCTGCTCTCATAGTTTCTCACGTATCCTCTTTCTTATCGTTCCCCACAGATTATCGCTCGTCTCTCATAGTCTTTCCCCAGTTATCC
Organism: Salvelinus namaycush; assembly: GCF_016432855.1. Lineage (NCBI taxonomy): Eukaryota > Metazoa > Chordata > Actinopteri > Salmoniformes > Salmonidae > Salvelinus > Salvelinus namaycush. The sequence continues at coordinate 10,605,613 of NC_052333.1, read as the reverse complement.
TCTCTCTTAGTATTCCAGTTACCTCCTCATAGTTTCCCACGTTATCCTCTCTCTTATCGTTCCCCACCGTTTTATCCTCTCTCTTCTATAGTTGCTCTCCAGTTATCCCTCTCTCTCTAATCGTTCCCCAGTTATCCCTCTCTCTCTATCGTTCCCCACCAGTTATCCTTTCTCTATCATTCCCCACAAGTTATCCCTCTCTCTATAGTTCCCCACAGTTATCCTCTTTCTCTCTATCGTTTCCCCACAGTTTATCCTCTCTACTCTATCGTTTCCCCACAGTTATCCTCTCTCTCTCATATCAGTTTTTCCTCTCTATCGTTTCCACGTTTATCTCTCTCTATCTTCCCTTACCTCGTATGTTCACCCACAGTTATCCTCTCTCTCTATAGTTCCCAACAGTTATCCCCTCTCTCTATAGTTTCCCACAGTTATCCTCTCTCTCTATGTTCCCCACAGTTATCCTCTCTCTATGTTCCCACAGTTTACCTCTCTCTCTAATAGTTCCCACAGTTATCCTCTCTATATATCCCCACAGTTATCCTCTCCTCTCTATAGTCCACATGTTATCCTCTCTCTATAGTTTCACAAGTTTACCCTCTCTTATAGTTTCCCCCACGTTATCCTCCTATCTTATCGTTCCCCACAGTTATCCTCTCTCTATGTTCCCCACACATTTATCCTCTCTCTCTATGAGTTCCCCGTTTATCTAGCCTCTCTCTCTATAGTTCCCACAGTTATCACTCTCTCTATATGTTCCCCACGTTATCCTCTCTCTCTAAAGTCCCAATTTCCTCGTCTCTCATGTTCCCCAGTTATCCTCTCTCTCTATAGTTCCCCAGTTATCCTCTCTCTATATGTTCCTCACAGTTATCCTCTCTCTATGTTCCCCACAGTTTCCTCTCTCTCTATAGTTTTTGTTCCTCACAGTTATCCTCTCTCTCTATCGTTCCCAGTTTATCCTCTCTCTCTATCGTTCCCCACAGTTATCCTCTCTCATATAGTTCCCCACAGTTAATCCTCTCTCTATATAGTTCCCCATTCAGTTATCCTCTCTCTCTATAGTTCCCACAGTTATCCTCTCTCTATATAGTTCCCCACAGTTTATCTCTCTCTCTATAGTTCCCCAGTTATCCCTCTCTCTATAGTTCCCCACAGTTCTATCCGCTCTCTGTATATAGTTCCCCACAGTTTATCCTCTCTCTCATATGTCCCCACAGTTGCCTCTCTCTCTATTTCCAGTTATCCTCTCTCTCTATACGTTCCCACGTTATCCTCTCTCTATATAGTTCTCCCCACAGTTATCCTCTCTCTATAGTTCCCCCAGTTTCCTCTCTCTTAGTTCCCAGTTTCCTCTTCTCTATAGTTCCCCACAGTTATCCTCTCTCTATATAGTTCCCCACAGTTATCCTCTCTCTCTATAGTTTCCCCACAGTTATCCTCTCTCTCTATAGTTCCCCAAAGTTATCCTCTCTCTCTATAGTCCCCCAGTTATCCTCTCTCTATTATTCCCCACAGTTATCCTCTCTCTCTATGTTCCCCAGGTTATCCTCTCTCTCTATGTTCCCCAGTTATCCTCTCTCTATATGTTCCCACAGTTATCCTCTCTCTATATTCCCCACAGTTATCCTCTCTCTCTATAGTTCCTCAACAGTTATCCTCTCTCTATAGTTCCCCATTTCCTCTCTCCTAGCTTCCCCACAGTTATCCTCTCTCTCTAGGTTCCCCACAGTTATCTCTCTTCTCTATAGTCCCACAGTTTATCCTCTCCTATCTATACGTTCCCAGTTATCCTCTCTCTATAATCGTTCCCCACAGTTACCTCTCTCTCTATCGTCCCCACAGTTATCTCTCTCTCTATAGTTCCCACAGTTATCCTCTCTCTCTATCTTTCCCCAGTTATCCTCTCTCTCTATCGTCCCCCACAGTTTCCTTTCTCTTATTCATTCCCACATTTATCCTCTCTCTCTATAGTCTCCCCACAGTTATCCTCTCGTCTCTCTAACGTTCCTCACAGTTATCCTCTCTCTCTACGTTCCCACAGTTATCCTCTCTCTCTATAGTTCCCCAAGTTTTATCTCACTCTCTCTATCGTTCCCACAGTTATCCTCTCTCTTATAGTTTCCCACACGTTAATCCTCTCTCTCTATAGTTCTCCCACAGTTATCCTCTCTCTCTATAGTCCCCACGTTATCATCTCTCTCTCTATAGTTTCCCCACAGTTATCCCTCTCTCTATAGTTCCCCACAGTTCATCTCTTCTCTCTATACCTACAGTTATCCTCTCTCTACTAAATCGTTCCCACATTCTCTTCTTATTACAGTTATCCTCTCTCTCTATAGGTCCCACAGTTATCCTCTCTCTTATAGTTTTCCTCACAGTTACCTCTTCTCTATGTTCCCTCCAGTTATCCTCTCTCTCTATGTTCCCCACAGTTATTCCTCTCTCTATATCGTTCCCCAAGTTATCCTCTCTCTCTATAGTCCCACAGTTATCCTCTTCTCTATAGTTCCCCAAGTTATCTCTCTCTCTATAGTTCCCCACAGTTAATCCTTCTCTCTATAGTCCCCACAGTTATCCTCTCTCTCTATAGTTCCCCACGTTATCCTCTCTCTCTCTATCGTTCCCCACAGTTATCCTCTCTCTCATAATCCCACAGTTACCTCTCTCTCTATATTCCTCACAGTTGATCCTCTCTCTCTATAGTTCCCACAGTTATCCTCTCTCTCATATTCCCCAAGTTTTTTTATTCCCTCTCTATATGTTCCCTCACAGTTATCCTCTCTCTCCTATCGTTCCCCACAGTTATCCTCTCTCTCTATAGTTCCTCACAGTTATCCTCTCTCTCTATCATTTCCCACAGTTATCCTCTCTCTCTATCGTTCCCACAGTTATCCTCTCTCTATCTCCCCACAGTTATCCTCTCTCTCTATAGTTCCCCACAGTTATCCTCTCTCTATTATATTCCCACAGTTATCCTCTCTCTCTATAGTCCCACAGTTATCCTCTCTCTTATAGTTCCCCACAGTTATCCTCTCTCTATATAGTTCCCACGTTATCCCTCTCTCTATATAGTTCACCTCACAGTTTATCCTCTCTCTATATAGTTTCCCCACAGTTATCCTCTCTCTCTATAGTTCCCCACAGTTATCTCTCTCTCTATAGTTCCCACAGTTATCCTCTCTCTCATAATAGGCCCCACAGTTATCCTCTTCTCTCTATAGTCCCCACAGTTTCCTCTCTCTCTTATCGTTCCCCAAGTTATCCTCTCTCTCTATCATTCCCCAAGTTATCCTCTCTCTATATCGTTCCTCACAGTTATCCCTCTCTATCGTTCCCCACTTATCCTCTCTCTCTATAGTTCCTCACAGTTATCCTCTCTCTCTATCTTTCCCAGTTATCCTCTCTCTCTATCGTTCCCCAAGTTTCCTCTCTCTATATAGTTCCCCACAGTTATCCTCTCTCTATATATTCCCCACAGTTATCCTCTCTCTCTATGTCCCCACATTTATCCTCTCTCTATATATTTTCCCCACAGTTATCCTCTCTCTTCTATAGTTCCCCAGTTATCCTCTCTCTCTATAGTTCCCCAAAGTTATCCTCTCTCTATATAGTTCTCCCCACAGTATCCTCTCTCTTATAGTTCCCCACAGTTATCACTCTCTCTCTATAGTTCCCCCAGTTATCCTCTCTCTCTATAGTTCCCCACAGTTAATCTCTCTCTATATAGTTCCCACAGTTATCCTCTCTCTCTTATGTCCCCACAGTTATCCTCTCTCTCTATATCCCCACAGTTTATCCTCTCTCTCTATCAGTCCACACAGTTATCCTCTCTCTATATAGTCCCCCAAGTTATCCTCTCTCTCTATCGTTCCCCAAGTTATCCTCTCTCTCTATCGTTCCCCAGTTAACTCTCTCTATATCGTTCCTCACAGTTATCCTCTCTCTATCATTCCCCCAGTTATCACTCTCTCCTCTATAGTTCCCACTTATACTCTCTCTCTATCGTTCCCAGTTATCCTCTCTCTCTTATCGTTCCCACAGTTATCCTCTCTCTACTATCGTTCCCCACAGTTATCCTCTCTCTCTAACTAGTCCCTCACAGTTATCCTCTCTCTCATAGTCGTTCCCCAGTTATCCTCTCTCTCTATCGTTCCCCACAGTTATCCTCTCTCTCTATCGATTCCCCACAGTTATTCACTCTCTCTGGATCTATCCCATAGTTTCCCACAGTTATCCTCTCTCTGCTAATCGTTCCCCACAGTTATCCTCTCTCTCTATTCCGTTTTTGTTCCCACACAGTTATCCTCTCTCTCATAGTTCCCCACAGTTTTTCTCTCTCTCTATCGTTCCCCACAGTTCTCCTCTCTTATGTCCCCACAGTTATCCTCTCTCTCTATTTATTCCCCACAGTTATCCTCTCTCTGTCCCCTATAGTTCCTCACAGTTATCCTCTCTCTTATCGTTCCCCACAGTATCCGCTCTCTATCAGTTCCCCACAGTTATCCTCTCTCTCTATAGTTCCCCACAGTTATCCTCTCTCTATATGTTCCCCACGTTATCCTCTCTCTCTATAGTTCCCCACAGTTATCCTCTCTCTCCGTATGTTCCCCCAGATTATCAAACTCTCTCTCATCATTCCCCAGTTATCCTCTCTCTATTCGTTCCCACAGTTATCCTCTCTCTATCGTTCCCACAGTTATCCTCTCTCTCTATAGTTCCTCACAGTTATTCCTCTCTCTCTATCGTTCCCACCCAGTTTTATCCTCTCTCTCTATCGTTCCCCACAGTTATCCTCTCTCATATAGTTCCCCCAGTTATCCTCTCCTCTATTATATCCCCACAGTTATCCTCTCTCTCTATATCTCACCCAAGTTATCCTCTCTCTATATAGTTTCCCTCACAGTTATCCTCTCTCTCTATAGTTCCCCAGTTATCCTCTCTCTCTATAGTTCCCCACAGTTATCTCTCTCTCTATAGTCCCCACATTTCTCCTCCTCTAAGTTCCCCAGATTTATCCTCTCTCTCTATCATTCCCCAGTTATCCTCTCTCTATACGTTCCACAGTTATCCTCCTCTACGTTCCCCACAGTTATCCTCTCTCTCTATAGTTCCTCCCAGTTATCCTCTCTCTCTATCGTTCCCCAGTTTATCCTCTCTCTCTATCGTTCCCCCAGTTATCCTCTCTCTATATATTCCCCACAGTTTATCCTCTCTCTCATATAGTTCCCCACAGTTATCCATCTCTATCTATAGTTCCCCACAGTTAATCCTCTCTCTATATAGTTCCCCACAGTTATCCTCTCTCTATATAGTGTCCCCACAGTTTATCCTCTCTCTCTATAAGTATCTCCAGCATTATCCTCTCCTCTATAGTTCCCCACAGTTATCCTCTCTCTATATAGTTCCCCACAGTTATCCTCTCTCTCTATAGTCCCCACATTTCCTCGCTCTTATCGTTCCCCAGAGTTTATCCTCTATCTCTATCATTCCCAGTTATCCTCTCTCTAGCTCCCACAGTATCCTCTCTCCATCGTTCCCACAGTTATCCTCTCTCTCTATAGTTCCTCACAGTTATCCTCATCTCTCTATGTTCCCCAGTTTCCTCTCTCTACGTTCCCACAGTTATCCTCTCTCTATATCAGTTCCCCCAGTTATCCTCTCTCTATATAGTTCCCACACAGTTATCCTCTCTCTATCGTTCCCCACAGTTATCCTCTCTCTATAGTTCCCACAGTTATCCTCTCTCTCTATAGTTCCCACAGTTATCCTCTCTCTCTATAGTTCCCCACAGTTATCCTCTCTCTATAAGTTTCCCCACAGTTATCCTCTCTCTATATAGTTCCCACAGTTATCCTCTCTCTCTATAGTTCCCAGTATCTCTCTCTCTATGTCCACAGTTATCCTCTCTCTATATAGTTCCCCACAGTTATCCTCTCTCTATATAGTTCCCCACAGTTTTATCCTCTCTCTCTATAGGTCCCCACAGTTACCTCTTCTCTCTATAGTTCCCCCACAGTTATGCCCCTCCTCATATAGTTCCCCACAGTTATCCTCTCCTCTATCGTTCCCAAGTTATCCTCTCTCTCTAATCGTTCCCCAGTTATCCTCTCTCTATAATCGTTCCTCACAGTTATCCTCTCTCTATCGTTCCCACAGTTATCCTCTCTCTCTATAGTTCCTCACAGTTATCCTCTCTCTCTATCGTTCCCCAGTTTATCCTCTCTCTCTATCGTTCCCCACAGTTATCCTCTCTCTATCCGTCCCCACATTTATCTCTCTCTCTATAGATTCACCACAGTTTATCCTCTCTCTCTATCGTCCCACAGTTATCCTCTCTCTATATCTTCCCACAGTTATCCTCTCTCTACTATCGTTTCCCCACAGTTATCCTCTCTCTCTATAGTTCTCACAGTTATCCTCTCTCTCTATCGGTTCCCCAGTTATCCTCTCTCTCCTATCCGTTCCTCTCCAGTTCCTTATCCCTTTCTCTATCTCATTCCCACAGTTATCCTCTCTCTCTATAGTTCCCCACATTATTCCTCCTCCCACGTTCCCCCACAGTTACCTCTCTCTCTATCGTTCCCACAGTTATCCTCTCCTCTCTCTATAGTTTTCCCCACAGTTTTTTCTCTCTTCTCTATCGTTCCCCACAGTTTCCTCTCTCTCTATTGGTTCCTCCTCCATCAGTTATACCTCTCTCTCTATAGTTCCCCACAGTTATCCCCTCTCTCTATCAGTTCCCCAGTTATCCTCTCTCTATCGTTCCCCACAGTTCTATTCCTCTCTCTATCGTTCCCTCACAGTTATCCTCTCTCTCTATAGTTCCCCACAGTTATCCTCTCTCTATATAGTTTCCCCAAGTTATCCTCTCTCTCTATAGTCCCACAGTTCCTCTCTCATCTATCGTTCCCCAGAGTTATCCGTCTCTCTCTATCATTCCCCAGTTATCCTCTCTCTATATCTTCCTCACAGTTATCCTCTCTCTATCGTTCCCCACATTTATCCTCTCTCTCTATAGTTCCCTCACAGTTATCCTCTCTCTCTATCTTCCCCCAGTTTCCTCTCTCTCTATCGTTCCCACCAGTTATCCTCTCTCTATATAGTTCCCCACAGTTATCCTCTCTCTAATAGTTTCCACCACAGTTATCCTCTCTCTCTATAGTCCCCACGTATCCTCCGTACTCTATATGTTCCCCACAGTTATCCTCTCTCTCTATAGTTCCCAGTTATCCTCTCTCTCTATAGTCCCCACAGTTATCCTCTCTCTATATCGATGTTCCCCACATTATCCTCTCTCTATATAGTTCCCCACAGTTATCCTCTCTCTCTATAGTTCCCCGAGTTATCCTCTCTCTATAGTTCCCCAAAGTTATCATCTCTCTATATAGTTCCCCACAGTTATCCTCTCTCCTCTATAGTTCCCACAGTTATCCTCTCTCTCTATGTCCCACAGTTATCCTTCTCTCTAAGGTCCCCCACAGTACCTCTCTCTATAGTTCCCACAGTTATCCTCTCTCTCTATCGTTCCCAGAACAGAGTTATCCTCTCTCTCTATCGTTCCCCACAGTTACCTTTCTCTATATCGTTCCCACAGTTATCCTCTCTCCTATTTTCCCCACAGTTATCCTCCTCTCTCTATATTTCCTCGACAGTTATCCTCTCTCTCTATCGTTCCCCGTTATCCTCTGCTCTCTATCGTCCCCACAGTTATCCTCTCTCTCTAGCTTCCCCAGTTATTCCTCTTCTCTATATCGTTTCCCCACAGTTATCCTCTCTCTATCGTTCCTCACAGTTTATCCTCTCTCTCTATCGTTCCCCACAGTTATCCTCTCTCTCTATCGTTCCCCACAGTTATCCTCTCTCTATCGTTCCCCACAGTTATCCTTTTTCTCTATCATTCCCCACAGTTATCATCTCTCTCTATAGTTTCCCACAGTTATCCTCTCTCTCTATAGTTCCCCACAGTTATCCTCTCTCTCTATAGTTCCCCACAGTTATCCTCTCTCTCTATCGTTCCCCACAGTTATCCTCTCTCTCTATAGTTCCTCACAGTTATCCTCTCTCTCTATAGTTCCTCACAGTTATCCTCTCTCTCTATAGTTCCTCACAGTTATCCTCTCTCTCTATAGTTCCCCACAGTTTTTTTCTCTCTCTCTATAGTTCCTCACAGTTATCCTCTCTCTCTATAGTTCCTCACAGTTATCCTCTCTCTCTATAGTTCCCCACAGTTATCCTCTCTCTATATAGTTCCCCACAGTTATCCTCTCTCTCTATAGTCCCCACAGTTATCCTCTCTCTATATAGTTCCCCACAGTTATCCTCTCTCTATATAGTTCCCCACAGTTATCCTCTCTCTATATAGTTCCCCACAGTTATCCTCTCTCTATATAGTTCCCCACAGTTATCCTCTCTCTCTATAGTTCCCCAGTTATCCTCTCTCTCTATAGTTCCCCACAGTTATCCTCTCTCTATATAGTTCCCCACAGTTATCCTCTCTCTCTATAGTCCCCACAGTTTCCTCTCTCTATCGTTCCCCAGAGTTATCCTCTCTCACTATCGTTCCCCAGTTATCCTCTCTCTATATCGTTCCTCACAGTTATCCTCTCTCTATCGTTCCCCACAGTTATCCTCTCTCTCTATAGTTCCTCACAGTTATCCTCTCTCTCTATCGTTCCCCAGTTATCCTCTCTCTCTATCGTTCCCCACAGTTATCCTCTCTATATATAGTTCTCCACAGTTATCCTCTCTCTATATAGTTCCCCACAGTTATCCTCTCTCTCTATAGTCCCCACAGTTATCCTCTCTCTATATAGTTCCCCACAGTTATCCTCTCTCTCTATAGTTCCCCAGTTATCCTCTCTCTCTATAGTTCCCCACAGTTATCCTCTCTCTATATAGTTCCCCACAGTTATCCTCTCTCTATATAGTTCCCCACAGTTATCCTCTCTCTCTATAGTTCCCCAGTTATCCTCTCTCTCTATAGTTCCCCACAGTTATCATCTCTCTATATAGTTCCCCACAGTTATCCTCTCTCTCTATAGTCCCCACAGTTATCCTCTCTCTCTATAGTCCCCACAGTTATCCTCTCTCTCTATAGTCCCCACAGTTATCCTCTCTCTATATAGTTCCCCACAGTTATCCTCTCTCTCTATCGTTCCCCAGAGTTATCCTCTCTCTCTATCGTTCCCCAGTTAACCTCTCTCTATATCGTTCCTCACAGTTATCCTCTCTCTATCATTCCCCACAGTTATCCTCTCTCTCTATAGTTCCTCACAGTTATCCTCTCTCTCTATCGTTCCCCAGTTATCCTCTCTCTCTATCGTTCCCCACAGTTATCCTCTCTCTATCGTTCCCCACAGTTATCCTCTCTCTCTATAATTCACCACAGTTATCCTCTCTCTCTATCGTTCCCCAGTTATCCTCTCTCTATATCGTTCCCCACAGTTATCCTCTCTCTATCGTTCCCCACAGTTATCCTCTCTCTCTATAGTTCCTCACAGTTATCCTCTCTCTCTATCGTTCCCCAGTTATCCTCTCTCTCTATCGTTCCCCACAGTTATCCTTTCTCTATCATTCCCCACAGTTATCCTCTCTCTCTATAGTTCCCCACAGTTATCCTCTCTCTCTATAGTTCCCCACAGTTATCCCCTCTCTCTATAGTTCCCCACAGTTATCATCTCTCTCTCTATAGTTCCCCACAGTTATCCCCTCTCTCTATAGTTCCCCACAGTTATCATCTCTCTCTCTATAGTTCCTCACAGTTATCCTCTCTCTCTATCGTTCCCCACAGTTATCCTCTCTCTCTATCGTTCCCCACAGTTATCCTCTCTCTCTATAGTTCCTCACAGTTATCCTCTCGCTCTCTATAGTTCCTCACAGTTATCCTCTCTCTCTATCGTTCCCCAGTTATCCTCTCTCTCTATCGTTCCCCACAGTTATCCTCTCTATATCGTTCCCCACAGTTATCCTCTCTCTCTATAGTTCCTCACAGTTATCCTCTTTCTCTATCATTCCCCACAGTTATCATCTCTCTCTATAGTTTCCCACAGTTATCCTCTCTCTCTATAGTTCCCCACAGTTATCCTCTCTCTCTATAGTTCCCCACAGTTATCCTCTCTCTCTATCGTTCCCCACAGTTATCCTTTCTCTAACATTCCCCACAGTTATCCTCTCTCTCTATAGTTCCCCACAGTTATCCTCTCTCTCTATCGTTCCCCACAGTTATCCTCTCTCTCTATCGTTACCCACAGTTATCCTCTCTCTCTATAGTTCCCCACAGTTTTTTTCTCTCTCTCTATCGTTCCCCACATTTATCCTCTCTCTCTATGGTTCCCCACAGTTATCCTCTCTCTCTATAGTTCCCCACAGTTATCCCCTCTCTCTATAGTTCCCCACAGTTATCCCCTCTCTCTATAGTTCCCCACAGTTATCATCTCTCTCTCTATCATTCCCCACAGTTATCCTCTCTCTCTATAGTCCCCACAGTTATCCTCTCTCTATATAGTTCCCCACAGTTATCCTCTCTCTCTATCGTTCCCCAGAGTTATCCTCTCTCTCTATCGTTCCCCAGTTAACCTCTCTCTATATCGTTCCTCACAGTTATCCTCTCTCTATCATTCCCCACAGTTATCCTCTCTCTCTATAGTTCCTCACAGTTATCCTCTCTCTCTATCGTTCCCCAGTTATCCTCTCTCTCTATCGTTCCCCACAGTTATCCTCTCTCTATCGTTCCCCACAGTTATCCTCTCTCTCTATAATTCACCACAGTTATCCTCTCTCTCTATCGTTCCCCAGTTATCCTCTCTCTATATCGTTCCCCACAGTTATCCTCTCTCTATCGTTCCCCACAGTTATCCTCTCTCTCTATAGTTCCTCACAGTTATCCTCTCTCTCTATCGTTCCCCAGTTATCCTCTCTCTCTATCGTTCCCCACAGTTATCCTCTCTCTATCGTTCCCCACAGTTATCCTGTCTCTCTATAGTTCCTCACAGTTATCCTCTTTCTCTATCATTCCCCACAGTTATCATCTCTCTCTATAGTTTCCCACAGTTATCCTCTCTCTCTATAGTTCCCCACAGTTATCCTCTCTCTCTATAGTTCCCCACAGTTATCCTCTCTCTCTATCGTTCCCCACAGTTATCCTCTCTCTCTATAGTTCCTCACAGTTATCCTCTCTCTCTATCGTTCCCCAGTTATCCTCTCTCTCTATCGTTCCCCACAGTTATCCTTTCTCTATCATTCCCCACAGTTATCCTCTCTCTCTATAGTTCCCCACAGTTATCCTCTCTCTCTATCGTTCCCCACAGTTATCCTCTCTCTCTATCGTTCCCCACAGTTATCCTCTCTCTCTATAGTTCCCCACAGTTTTTTTCTCTCTCTCTATCGTTCCCCACAGTTATCCTCTCTCTCTATGGTTCCCCACAGTTATCCTCTCTCTCTATAGTTCCCCACAGTTATCCCCTCTCTCTATAGTTCCCCACAGTTATCATCTCTCTCTCTATAGTTCCCCACAGTTATCCCCTCTCTCTATAGTTCCCCACAGTTATCATCTCTCTCTCTATAGTTCCTCACAGTTATCCTCTCTCTCTATCGTTCCCCACAGTTATCCTCTCTCTCTATCGTTCCCCACAGTTATCCTCTCTCTCTATAGTTCCTCACAGTTATCCTCTCGCTCTCTATAGTTCCTCACAGTTATCCTCTCTCTCTATCGTTCCCCAGTTATCCTCTCTCTCTATCGTTCCCCACAGTTATCCTCTCTCTATCGTTCCCCACAGTTATCCTCTCTCTCTATAGTTCCTCACAGTTATCCTCTTTCTCTATCATTCCCCACAGTTATCATCTCTCTCTATAGTTCCTCACAGTTATCCTCTCTCTCTATAGTTCCTCACAGTTATCCTCTCTCTCTATAGTTCCTCACAGTTATCCTCTCTCTCTATAGTTCCCCACAGTTTTTTTTCTCTCTCTCTATAGTTCCTCACAGTTATCCTCTCTCCCTATAGTTCCCCACAGTTATCCTCTCTCTCTATAGTTCCTCACAGTTATCCTCTCTCTCTATAGTTCCTCACAGTTATCCTCTCTCTCTATCGTTCCCCACAGTTATCCTCTCTCTATCGTTCCCCACAGTTATCCTCTCTCTCTATAGTTCCCCACAGTTATCCTCTCTCTATATAGTTCCCCACAGTTATCCTCTCTCTCTATAGTCCCCACAGTTATCCTCTCTCTATATAGTTCCCCACAGTTATCCTCTCTCTATATAGTTCCCCACAGTTATCCTCTCTCTATATAGTTCCCCACAGTTATCCTCTCTCTATATAGTTCCCCACAGTTATCCTCTCTCTCTATAGTTCCCCAGTTATCCTCTCTCTCTATAGTTCCCCACAGTTATCCTCTCTCTATATAGTTCCCCACAGTTATCCTCTCTCTCTATAGTCCCCACAGTTTCCTCTCTCTCTATCGTTCCCCAGAGTTATCCTCTCTCTCTATCATTCCCCAGTTATCCTCTCTCTATATCGTTCCTCACAGTTATCCTCTCTCTATCGTTCCCCACAGTTATCCTCTCTCTCTATAGTTCCTCACAGTTATCCTCTCTCTCTATCGTTCCCCAGTTATCCTCTCTCTCTATCGTTCCCCACAGTTATCCTTTCTCTATCGTTCCCCACAGTTATCCTCTCTCTCTATAGTTCCCCACAGTTATCCTCTCTCTCTCTAGTCCCCACAGTTATCCTCTCTCTCTATAGTTCCCCAGTTATCCTCTCTATCTATAGTTCCCCACAGTTATCCTCTCTCTATATAGTTCCCCACAGTTATCCTCTCTCTCTATAGTCCCCACAGTTATCCTCTCTCTATATAGTTCCCCACAGTTATCCTCTCTCTATATAGTTCCCCACAGTTATCCTCTCTCTCTATAGTCCCCACAGTTATCCTCTCTCTATATAGTTCCCCACAGTTATCCTCTCTCTCTATAGTCCCCACAGTTATCCTCTCTCTCTATCGTTCCCCAGAGTTATCCTCTCTCTCTATCGTTCCCCAGTTATCCTCTCTCTATATCGTTCCTCACAGTTATCCTCTCTCTATCGTTCCCCACAGTTATCCTCTCTCTCTATAGATCCTCACAGTTATCCTCTCTCTCTATCGTTCCCCAGTTATCCTCTCTCTCTATCGTTCCCCACAGTTATCCTTTTTCTATCGTTCCCCACAGTTATCCTCTCTCTCTATAGTTCACCACAGTTATCCTCTCTCTCTATCATTCCCCAGTTATCCTCTCTCTATATCGTTCCCCACAGTTATCCTCTCTCTATCGTTCCCCACAGTTATCCTCTCTCTCTATAGTTCCTCACAGTTATCCTCTCTCTCTATCGTTCCCCAGTTATCCTCTCTCTATATCGTTCCCCACAGTTATCCTCTCTCTCTATCGTTCCCCAGTTATCCTCTCTCTCTATCGTTCCCCACAGTTATCCTCTCTCTATATAGTTCCCCACAGTTATCCTCTCTCTCTATAGTTCCCCAGTTATCCTCTCTCTCTATAGTTCCCCACAGTTATCCTCTCTCTATATAGTTCCCCACAGTTATCCTCTCTCTCTATAGTCCCCACAGTTTCCTCTCTCTCTATCGTTCCCCAGAGTTATCCTCTCTCTCTATCATTCCCCAGTTATCCTCTCTCTATATCGTTCCTCACAGTTATCCTCTCTCTATCGTTCCCCACAGTTATCCTCTCTCTCTATAGTTCCTTACAGTTATCCTCTCTCTCTATCATTCCCCAGTTATCCTCTCTCTCTATCGTTCCCCACAGTTATCCTTTCTCTATCGTTCCCCACAGTTATCCTCTCTCTCTCTAGTCCCCACAGTTATCCTCTCTCTCTATAGTTCCCCAGTTATCCTCTCTATCTATAGTTCCCCACAGTTATCCTCTCTCTATATAGTTCCACACAGTTACCCTCTCTCTCTATAGTCCCCACAGTTATCCTCTCTCTATATAGTTCCCCACAGTTATCCTCTCTCTATATAGTTCCACACAGTTATCCTCTCTCTCTATAGTTCCCCAGTTATCCTCTCTCTCTATAGTTCCCCACAGTTATCCTCTCTCTATATAGTTCCCCACAGTTATCCTCTCTCTCTATAGTCCCCACAGTTATCCTCTCTCTATATAGTTCCCCACAGTTATCCTCTCTCTCTATAGTCCCCACAGTTATCCTCTCTCTCTATCGTTCCCCAGAGTTATCCTCTCTCTCTATCGTTCCCCAGTTATCCTCTCTCTATATCGTTCCTCACAGTTATCCTCTCTCTATCGTTCCCCAGAGTTATCCTCTCTCTCTATCGTTCCCCAGTTATCCTCTCTCTCTATCGTTCCCCACAGTTATCCTTTTTCTATCGTTCCCCACAGTTATCCTCTCTCTCTATAGTTCACCACAGTTATCCTCTCTCTCTATCATTCCCCAGTTATCCTCTCTCTATATCGTTCCCCACAGTTATCCTCTCTCTATCGTTCCCCACAGTTATCCTCTCTCTCTATAGTTCCTCACAGTTATCCTCTCTCTCTATCGTTCCCCAGTTATCCTCTCTCTCTATCGTTCCCCACAGTTATCCTCTCTCTCTATCGTTCCCCAGTTATCCTCTCTCTCTATCGTTCCCCACAGTTATCCTTTCTCTATCATTCCCCACAGTTATCCTCTCTCTCTATAGTTCCCCACAGTTATCCTCTCTCTCTATAGTTCCCCACAGTTATCCTCTCTCTCTATCGTTCCCCAGTTATCCTCTCTCTCTATCGTTCCCCACAGTTATCCTCTCTCTCTATATCGTTCCCCACAGTTATCCTCTGTCTCTATCGTTCGCTACAGTTATCCTCTCTCCCTATCGTTCCCCACAGTCATCCCCTCTCGCTATCTGTCTCCACTGGTGTCCTCTCTTTCGTTCCTCACAGTCATCCTCTCTATCTATCGTTCTCCACTGTCAACCTCTCTCTCTATCGCTCCCCAGTGTCTTCCTCTCTCTCTCTCTGTTCAATCAAATCAGAAAACACCTTAAGGATCCACTGTGCAGTAGTAAACTATGCACTGGTGTGGCACTATGCAGAGTGATTAGAATAGTAATAGTTGCATAGAAAATATCTAATCTAAGTCAGGGGATTTCATAATCTGGTTTTGAAACTGTGTTCAGAAATGGTGCAATAGCCGATCATCAAACTGATGATGTTGAAGAGAACACACAGGAAGCAGGCATGAGAAACACATAGAAATACATATATGGTCAGCATAGACCAGGAAGTAAATGACTAGGCATAGGCTACAGACTAAAATCTGGGTTTATAATTGTAATTAAATTTGCCATGGTTAGCTGAGATAGATGCAGGTAGCCTATAGCCCCTGATAGGCCAACATCTCATTTCAGGATAATCTACAGTAGCCTAGACAAGATGTAGGCAAGATGTAAACTGACAGGTAGCCTATAGCCCCTGATAGACCAACATCTCATTTCAGGATAATCTACAGTAGCCTAGACAAGATGTAAACTGACAGGTAGCTTATAGCCCCTGATAGGCCAACATCTCATTTCAGGATAATCTACAGTAGCCTAGACAAGATGTAAACTGACAGGTAGCCTATAGCCCCTGATAGGCCAACATCTCATTTCAGGATAATCTACAGTAGCCTAGACAAGATGTAAACTGACAGGTAGCCTATAGCCCCTGATAGGCCAACATCTCATTTCAGGATAATCTACAGTAGCCTAGACAAGATGTAAACTGACAGGTAGCCTATAGGCCCTGATAGGCCAACATCTCATTTCAGGATAATCTACAGTAGCCTAGACAAGATGTAAACTGACAGGTAGCTTATAGCCCCTGATAGGCGAACATCTCATTTCAGGATAATCTACAGTAGCCTAGACAAGATGTAAACTGACAGGTAGCCTATAGCCCCTGATAGGCCAACATCTCATTTCAGGATAATCTACAGTAGCCTAGACAAGATGTAAACTGACAGGTAGCCTATAGCCCGTGATAGGCCAACATCTCATTTCAGGATAATCTACAGTAGCCTAGACAAGATGTAAACTGACAGGTAGCCTATAGCCCCTGATAGGCCAACATCTCATTTCAGGATAATCTACAGTAGCCTAGACAAGATGTAAACTGACAGGTAGCCTATAGCCCCTGATAGGCCAACATCTCATTTCAGGATAATCTACAGTAGCCTAGACAAGATGTAAACTGACAGGTAGCCTATAGCCCCTGATAGGCCAACATCTCATTTCAGGATAATCTACAGTAGTCTAGACAAGATGTAAACTGACAGGTAGCCTATAGCCCCTGATAGGCCAACATCTCATTTCAGGATAAAGTACAGTAGCCTAGACAAGATGTAAACTGACAGGTAGCCTATAGCCCCTGATAGGCCAACATCTCATTTCAGGATAATCTACAGTAGTCTAGACAAGATGTAAACTGACAGGTAGCCTATAGCCCCTGATAGGCCAACATCTAATTTCAGGATAATCTACAGTAGCCTAGACAAGATGTAAACTGACAGGTAGCCTATAGCCCCTGATAGGCCAACATCTCATTTCAGGATAATGTACAGTAGCCTAGACAAGATGTAAACTGACAGGTAGCCTATAGCCCCTGATAGGCCAACATCTCATTTCAGGATAATCTACAGTAGCCTAGACAAGATGTAGGCAAGATGTAAACTGAACGATTTAGCAGCTTGCTTAGTTCAAATTAACAGACTCATTTATTCAACATGAATAGCTTGGTGATTTCGAGGTAAGAAATGCTTGTGTTTCCCAATAGCCTGCTGGAATAGACTACTGAGGATGAGATCGTCATTTCATTCACTGAATGAAACAATCATACAGCCTTAAAGGGGAACCAATAGTATCGATTCATGTACAGTACTGACACTCTACTCTATTGGCCCTGGTCAAAAGTAGTTTACTATGTAGGAATTAAGGTGTATTTGGAATCCACACACCGACTAATTAAGCACCACTCATAACTAGCTGACAGTCAGGCAGGGACCTAATGATGAAAAGGAAATTGTATTCTGAGCACAGAGAGCGCTTCCCAGCTTCCCGCCCACAACAGCACACCTGAGGGCAGCCAGCTAGATCTCTCTGTTCTCTGTCTCAGTCTCACATTAAATCTCTAGCCAAGAGAGATCCACCCTCAGATTTTTGTGTGTGTGTGTGTGTGTGTGTGTGTGTCCATGTTTGTGTGTCTATTAAATCAGAGCTCTGTGTTATACTACACAGTACATCCCCTCTAATATGGCTCTCTATCATATTAACACCTAACCCATATTAACACCTAACCCATATTAACACCTAACCCATATTAACATCTAACCCTAACCCATATTAACACCTAACCCATATTAACATCTAACCCTAACCCATATTAACACCTAACCCATATTAACACCTAACCCATATTAACACCTAACCCATATAAACACCTAACCCATATAAACACCTAACCCATATTAACACCTGACCCATATTAACACCTAACCCATATAAACACCTAACCCATATAAACACCTAACCCATATTAACACCTGACCCATAGTGACACCTCCAACATGTTCCTGTGTGGTTGGAATCCACCAACACGCCATTTATATATTCCACTGTGTCAGGCAGCGTGGCAGATGTGTTGTTACCTACCCTTACTAGGTGTTAACTTGCCTAGTTAAATAACGTTTCAATAAAATAAATAACAAAGGCTCTAAAAGCTTGAATAATCTTGTTGGTAGGAATGTGAGTCAGATGGGGAGTATGAGGTAATACACTGGTAGCCTGTTGTGGAGCTCTGATCTGAGTACGACTATCTGGCCTAGCAGGTTTCACACAGTAGCATGCACGGACACACACGCACGCACGCACGCACGCACGCACGCACGCACACACGCACACGCACACGCACACACACACAGCTGTAGCTGCAGAGTGCGATAACATCCCAGAGCCGTTCCTTCAGTTTCAGGCCATGTCTCTCTCCTGGCTGTAATCCCAGACTCCTACTGCTAAATCTCTCTGGGCCATGGGGACTGGAGTGTGTGTGTCTGTGTGTGCACTTGTGTGTGTGTGTCTGTGTGTGTCAAATCAAATCAAATGATATTGGTCACATACACGTGCTTAGCAGATGTTATTGCAGGTGTAGCGAAATGCTTGTGTTTCTAGCTCCAACAGTGAAGTAACATCTAACAAGTAATATCTGACAATTTCAAAACATATACCTAATACACACAAATATAAGTAAAGGAATGGAATTAAGAATATATAAATATATGGATGAGCAATGTCAGAACGGCATTGTGTGCACATGTGTGTATGTCTGTGTGTAGGGATTGAGTTGGCACCTACTCAGGAAGCAGAAAGCTCTTACCTGTCATCTCTCTCAGCCGCCCCACCCTCAATGACAGTCTTGACAAAGATTCCCAGTTTCTCCAGACCGGCGTCAGCGCCCACTCCCATCCCTATGATGCTGATACCAAGGCCATCATCATCTGGCAGAGAGGAGACAGGAGTTATACAATGACAAGTGTCTGTGTGTGGGGGGGGGGGGGGGGGGCGCATGCCGTGTGTTTGTGTACTTGCATGCATATGTAACAGTATAGCTTCCGTCCCTCTTCTCACCCGCTCGAACCAGGGACACTCTGCACACATCGACAACAGCCACCCTCGAAGCATCGTTACCGATCGCGCCACAAAAGCGGCAGCCCTTGCAGAGCAAGGGGAACAACTACTTCAAGGTCTCAGAGCGAGTGACGTCACCGATTGAAACGCTATTAGCGCGCACCCTGCTAACTAGCTAGCCATTTCACATCGGTTACACTCACCCCCCTTTTGACCTCCTCCTTTTCCGCAGCAACCAGTGATCCAAGTCAACAGCATCAATGTAACAGTATAGCTTCCGTCCCCCTCCTCGCCCCTACCTGGGCTCGAACCAGGGACCCTCTGCACACATCGACAACAGCCACCCTCGAAGCATCGTTACCCATCGCGCCACAAAAGCCGTGGCCCTTGCAGAGCAAGGGGAACAACTACTTCAAGGTCTCAGAGCGAGTGACGTCACCGATTGAAACGCTAAAGGCGCGCACCCTGCTAACTAGCTAGCCATTTCAAATCGGTTACACATACCCCGTAGACACTAGCTAACCCTTACCGTAACCCTGCAGACACTAACTAACCCTAACCCTGCAGACACTAGCTAACCCTAACCCTGCAGACACTAGATAACCCTAACCCTGCAGACACTAGCTAACCCTAACCCTGCAGACACTAGCTAACCCTAACCCTGACCCTGCAGACACTAGCTAACCCTAACCCTAACCCTGCAGACACTAGCTAACCCTAACCCTGCAGATACTAGCTAACCCTAACCCTAACCCTGCAGACACTAGCTAACCCTAACCCTGCAGACACTAACTAACCCTAACCCTAACCCTGCAGACACTAGCTAACCCTAACCCTGCAGACACTAACTAACCCTAACCCTAACCCTGCAGACACTAGCTAACCCTAACCCTGCAGACACTAGCTAACCCTAATTCTGCAGACACAAGCTAACCCTAACCCTGCAGACACTATCAAACCCTAACCATAACCCTGCTGACACTAGCTAACCCTAACCCTGCAGACACTAGCTAACCCTAACCCTGCAGACACTATCAAACCCTAACCCTGCTGACACTAGCTAACCCTACAGACACTAACTAACCCTAACCCTGCAGACACTAGCTAACCCTAACCCTAACCCTGCAGACACTAGATAACCATAACCCTGCAGACACTAGCTAACCCTAACCCTAACCCTGCAGACACTAGCTAACCCTAACCCTAACCCTGCAGACACTAGCTAACCCTAACCCTGCAGACACTAGCTAACCCTAACCCTGCAGACACTAGCTAACCCTAATTCTGCAGACACAAGCTAACCCTAACCCTGCAGACACTAGCTAACCCTAACCCTGCAGACACTAGCTAACCCTAACTCTGCAGACACTAGCTAACCCTAACCCTGCAGACACTAGCTAATCCTAACCCTGCAGACACTAGCTAACCCTAACCCTGCAGACACTAGCTAACCCTAACCCTGCAGACACTAGCTAACCCTAACCCTGCAGACACTAGCTAACCCTAACCCTGCAGACACTAGATAACCCTAACCCTGCAGACACTAGCTAACCCTAACTCTGCAGACACTAGCTAACCCTAACCCTGCAGACACTAGATAACCCCAACCCTGCAGACACTAACTAACCCTAACCCTGCAGACACTAGCTAACCCTAACCCTGCAGACACTAGCTAACCCTAACCCTGCAGACACTAGCTAACCCTAATTCTGCAGACACAAGCTAACCCTAACCCTGCAGACACTAGCTAACCCTAACCCTGCAGACACTAGCTAACCCTAACTCTGCAGACACTAGCTAACCCTAACCCTGCAGACACTAGCTAATCCTAACCATGCAGACACTAGCTAACCCTAACCCTGCAGACACTAGCTAACCCTAACCCTGCAGACACTAGCTAACCCTAACCCTGCACACACTAGCTAACCCTAACCCTGCAGACACTAGATAACCCTAACCCTGCAGACACTAGCTAACCCTAACTCTGCAGACACTAGCTAACCCTAACCCTGCAGACACTAGATAACCCCAACCCTGCAGACACTAGCTAACCCTAACCCTGCAGACACTAGCTAACCCTAACCCTAACCCTGCAGACACTAGCTAACCCTAACCCTGCAGACATTAGCTAACCCTAACCCTGCAGACACTAGCTAACCCTAACCCTGCAGACACTAGCTAACCCTAACCCTGCAGACACTAACTAACCCTAACTCTGCAGACACTAGCTAACCCTAACCCTGCAGACACTAGCTAACCCTAACCCTGCAGACACTAGCTAACCCTAACCCTGCAGACACTAGCTAACCCTAACCCTGCAGACACTAGCTAACTCTAACCCTGCAGACACTAACTAACCCTAACCCTAACCCTGCAGACACTAGCTAACCCTAACCCTGCAGACACTAGATAACCCTAACCCTGCAGACACTAGCTAACCCTAATCCTGCAGGCACTAGCTAACCCTAACCCTAACCCTGCAGACACTAGCTAACCCTAACCCTGCAGACACTAGCTAACCCTAACCCTGCAGACACTACCTAACCCTAACCCTTAAATATCCCTTTGTATTTCCTCTTCGGTTTTATCTGGGAAATGTTTTATGCCGAACCCCAAATTGACCCCTAACACTAACCACTATGCATTTGTGTAAAATGAAAGGACTGGACAGGTATAAATAATGTGGTATACGAATGTCCACAAAGCTAACCATATTTACCTACATGAAGTGCATATGGGGTAGGGAGTGAAGGGATAGTGCATATGAGGTACAGTGGTTCCTCCTTTAAAAGTTGCAGCTTGGTGCCGCAGAATTCTATGACACGTTATTTAAGTGTGAACCACTGGTACCATTAATGCTAGTTAGTGGAGGGCATCTTTGAGAAGCATTTGATAGCCTTCAATAATGGCTGTAGTAGAGAATGCGGGCAAGCGGGAGACCGTGGTTCAATTCCCCAACTGGGAGGAAGGAGTAGGCTGTCCTTGTAAATAAGAATTTGTTCTTAACTGGCTTGCCTAGTTAAATAAATGTTACACTAAGAGCATAACATTTCTACACCCTAATTTTCTAATTCTAGTCTAACCAATACCCAAATGGAGATTAAGTGAAAATAAAAATCTCATTGATTTATCAAGACCAGTCCCCATGCTTGTTTCAGAGCAGTGCGAAATGGTGCTAAAATAGTTGTAGGCTATTGCTTCTAACTTCAATATGCTCTTTAAATAAATAAGACCTACACCACTTTTAACAGCACATTACTCAACACTAGCGAGACTCATGTCGCCTACAGTAGACCTACAGTATATCGAAAAATATGACGTGACTCTCCGCCAATAATTACATATAGAGGATTGGAGGATATTTCAGTAATTCAGTGATGTTTATTCCCATAGAAATTATGGATCCATAACTAAATAAACATCGCATTTTGAAAGAGTAGTTTTATCATATTTTTATTAACGAAAGCATAAAGATGCCATTATTAGTTACATTGTTTTAGTTTGAACGTGCATGCTGGCACTAAGAACAGAACAGCGGGAACGTTTCCCTTGTCAGCGCCATTATTAGTGCAATGAACCTTAAAGTGGGGGTCCACCCCCTCCTCCCCCTTCCTCCTCTTCCCTTCCCTATGTGCTTGGTCGGTTTTCTGTGCGCAGCTCTGCAGCCCATCCCGTACCCCCTTTCATGTCTTGAACCTCGCGAGCTTTCAGTGGATACAGCTAGAGAACTGCAAGGCAATCCCATTTTGTGCCACTCAGGAGCCATGAACAATATGACCAATATACAGTGGGGCAAAAAAGTATTTAGTCAGCCACCAATTGTGCAAGGTCTCCCACTTAAAAAGATGAGAGAGGCCTGTAATTTTCATCATAGGTACACTTCAACTATGACAGAAAATCACATTGTAGGATTTTTTATGAATTTATTTGCAAATTATGGTGGAAAATAAGTATTTGGTCACCTACAAACAAGCAAGATTTCTGGCTCTCACAGACCTGTAACTTCTTCTTTAAGAGGCTCCTCTGTCCTCCACTCGTTACCTGTATTAATGGCACCTGTTTGAACTTGTTATCAGTATAAAAGACACCTGTCCACAACCTCAAACAGTCACACTCCAAACTCCACTATGGCCAAGACCAAAGAGCTGTCAAAGGACACCAGAAACAAAATTGTAGACCTGCACCAGGCTGGGAAGACTGAATCTGCAATAGGTAAGCAGCTTGGTTTGAAGAAATCAACTGTGGGAGCAATTATTAGGAAATGGAAGACATACAAGACCACTGATAATCTCCCTCGATCTGGGGCTCCACGCAAGATCTCACCCCGTGGGGTTAAAATGATCACAAGAACGGTGAGCAAAAATCCCAGAACCACACGGGGGGACCTAGTGAATGACCTGCAGAGAGCTGGGACCAAAGTAACAAAGCCTACCATCAGTAACACACTATGCCGCCAGGGACTCAAATCCTGCAGTGCCAGACGTGTCCCCCTGCTTAAGCCAGTACATGTCCAGGCCCGTCAGAAGTTTGCTAGAGAGCATTTGGATGATCCAGAAGAAGATTGGGAGAATGTCATATGGTCAGATGAAAGCAAAATATAACTTTTTTGGTAAAAACTCAAATCGTCGTGTTTGGAGGACAAAGAATGCTGAGTTGCATCCAAAGAACACCATACCTACTGTGAAGCATGGGGGTGGAAACATCATGCTTTGGGGCTGTTTTTCTGCAAAGGGACCAGGATGACTGATCCGTGTAAAGGAAAGAATGAATGGGGCCATGTATCGTGAGATTTTAAGTGAAAACCTCCTTCCATCAGCAAGGGCATTGAAGATGAAACGTGGCTGGGTCTTTCAGCATGACAATGATCCCAAACACACCGCCCGGGCAACGAAGGAGTGGCTTCGTAAGAAGCATTTCAAGGTCCTGGAGTGGCCTAGCCAGTCTCCAGATCTCAACCCCATAGAAAATCTTTGGAGGGAGTTGAAAGTCCGTGTTGCCCAGCAACAGCCCCAAAACATCACTGCTCTAGAGGAGATCTGCATGGAGGAATTGGCCAAAATACCACCAACAGTGTGTGAAAACCTTGTGAAGACTTACAGAAAACGTTTGACCTCTGTCATTGCCAACAAAGGGTATATAACAAAGTATTGAGATAAACTTTTGTTATTGACCAAATACTTATTTTCGACCATAATTTGCAAATAAATTCATAAAAAATCCTACAATGTGATTTTCTGGATTTTTTTTTCTCATTTTGTCTGTCATAGTTGAAGTGTACCTATGATGAAAATTACAGGTCTCTCTCATCTTTTTAAGTGGGAGAACTTGCACAATTGGTGGCTGACTAAATACTTTTTTGCCCCACTGTATATTGTCCTGCTAATAACAGGGTTAATAATATATCTGTGAGAATATCCAACAGGCTTTTATATAATTATAAATTAATAATAATAATAATAATCGCTTTGTTTAAAAAATAACAATATTTTGGAGATTATTTAGTTTTCAAATAACGTAAAATGAGCGAGAAAAAGGCCATTATTTAAGATGGGGTGAGACATTGTTACTAATTTGTAAATAAAGCCAGTTTGTTATTTTGAATTATTTATTTCTGTTTGTAAAGTCAGAGAAACCAAAAACCTACAATCATCTCATTGGTCTCCCAGTCGAGGATGGCACAGGTATTGAACCAGCATCTATAGCAACACAGCTTGTACTGCTATGCAGAGTCTTAGACCGTTGCACTACTCATGCGTTGTACAACGTGACCGGTGGGGAGTGGCTTACAGTACTACAGTAAGACCAAAATAATCCTAACAAAATTGTAACGATCGTTCTCCTCCTCTTCGTCCGAAGAGGAGGAGTAGGGATTGGACCAAAGCGCAGCGTTGTTACATGACATAATGAAGTTTATTAAAGTCAAGACGAAACACGAAAACACTTCAACAAACTACAAAACAAATAAACGATGTAGACAGACCTGGACTTGAGAACTTACAATATACGAAGAACGCACGAACAGGAACAGACTACATACACGAACGACAAAACGAAACAGTCCCGTGTGGTGCAACATACACAGACACGGAAGACAACCACCCACAACAAACAATGTGAAACAACCTACCTATATATGGTTCTCAATCAGAGGAAAACGTAAAACACCTGCCTCTGATTGAGAGCCATACAAGGTCAATTAAACCTGACACTTAACATAGAACAAACAACACAGACTGCCCACCCAGCTCACGTCCTGACCCACTAAACACAACTATACAAAAGGAAAACAAGGTCAGGAACGTGACATTACCCCCCCCCCCCAAGATGCGGACTCCGGCCGCAAAACTCAACCTCAAGGGGAGGGTTTGGGTGGGCATCTGTCCACGGTGGCGGCTCCGGCTCCGGACGCTGTCCCCACACCACCATAGTCACTCCCCGCTTCCGTATCCCCCTCCCAATGACCACCCTCCAAATAAACCCACCTAAATTAAGGGGCATCACCGGGATAAGGGGCATCACCGGGATAAGGGGCAGCACCGGGATAAGGGGCAGCACCGGGATAAGGGGCAGCACCGGGATAAGGGACAGCACCGGACTGAGGGGCAGCTCCAGACTGAGGGGCAGCTCCAGACTGAGGGGCAGCTCCGGACTGAGGGGCAGCTCCGGACTGAGGGACGACAGCTAAGGACTGAGGGACGGCAGCTCCGGAATGAGGGACGGGAGCTCCGGACTGGCTGACGGCTCTGGCTGCTCATGGCTCGCTGACGGCTCTGGCTGCTCATGGCTCGCTGACGGCTCTGGCTGCTCATGGCTCGCTGACGGCTCTGGCTGCTCATGGCTCGCTGACGGCTCTGGCTGATCATGGCTCGCTGACGGCTCTGGCTGCTCATGGCTCGCTGACGGCTCTGGCTGCTCATGGCTCGCTGGCGGCTCTGGCAGATCCTGGCGGCTCTGGCAGATCCTGGCTGACTGGCGGCTCTGGCAGATCCTGGCTGACTGGCGGCTCTGGCAGATCCTGGCTGACTGGCGGCTCTGGCAGATCCTGGCTGACTGGCGGCTCTGGCAGATCCTGGCTGGTTGGCGGCTCTGGCAGATCCTGGCTGACTGGCGGCTCTAGCGGCTCCTGACTGACGAACAGCTCTGACGGCTCGGGACAGACGGGCGGCTCTAATGGCTCGGGACAGACGGATGGCTCAGATGGCGCTGGGCAGATGGATGGCTCAGATGGCGCTGGGCAGACGGATGGCTCAGATGGCGCTGGGCAGACGGCAGACTCTGGCCGGCTGAGGCGCACTGTAGGCCTGGTGCGGGACGACAGCTCCGGACTGAGGGACGGCAGCTCCGGACTGAGGGACGGCAGCTCCGGAATGAGGGACGGGAGCTCCGGACTGGCTGACGGCTCTGGCTGCTCATGGCTCGCTGACGGCTCTGGCTGCTCATGGCTCGCTGACGGCTCTGGCTGCTCATGGCTCGCTGACGGCTCTGGCTGCTCATGGCTCGCTGACGGCTCTGGCTGCTCATGGCTCGCTGACGGCTCTGGCTGCTCATGGCTCGCTGGCGGCTCTGGCAGATCCTGGCTCGCTGGCGGCTCTGGCAGATCCTGGCTGACTGGCGGCTCTGGCAGATCCTGGCTGACTGGCAGCTCTGGCAGATCCTGGCTGACTGGCGGCTCTGGCAGATCCTGGCTGACTGGCGGCTCTGGCAGATCCTGGCTGACTGGCGGCTCTGGCAGATCCTGGCTGACTGGCGGCTCTGGCAGATCCTGGCTGGTTGGCGGCTCTGGCAGATCCTGGCTGACTGTCGGCTCTAGCGGCTCCTGACTGACGAACGTCTCGGGACAGACGGATGGCTCAGATGGCGCTGGGCAGACGGATGGCTCAGATGGCGCTGGGCAGACGGATGGCTCAGATGGCGCTGGGCAGACGGCAGACTCTGGCCGGCTGAGGCGCACTGTAGGCCTGGTGCGTGGTGCCGGAACTGGAGGTACCGGGCTAAGGACACGCACCTTCAGGCTAGTGCGGGGAACAACAACAGGGCACACTGGACTCTCAAGGCGTACTATAGACCTGGTGCGTGGTACCGGCACTGGTGGTACCGGGCTGAGGGCACGCACATCAGGGCGAGTACGGGGAGAAGGAACAGTGCGTACAGGACTCTGGAGACACACAGGAGGCTTGGTGCGTGGTGTAGGCACTGGTGGTAATGGGCTGGAGCGGGGAGGTGACGCCGGAAATACCGGACCGTGCAGGCGTACTGGCTCCCTTGAGCACTGAGCCTGCCCAACCTTACCTGGTTGTATGCTCCCCGTCGCCCGACCAGTGCGGGGAGGTGGAATAACCCGCACCGGGCTATGTAGGCGAACCGGGGACACCATGCGTAAGGCTGGTGCCATGTAAGCCGGCCCGAGGAGACGCACTGGAGACCAGACGCGTTGAGCCGGCTTCATGGCACCTGGCTCAATGCTCAATCTAGCCCAGCCGATACGTGGAGCTGGAATGTACCGAACCGGGCTATGCACGCGTACAGGAGACACCATGCGCTCTACTGCGTAACACGGTGTCTGCCCGTACTCTCGCTCTCCACGGTAAGTACAGGGAGTAGGCGCAGGTCTCCTACCTGACTTCGCCACACTCCCTTTTAGCCCCCCCCCAAGAAATTTTTGGGGTTTATTTTCGGGTTTCCAGCCACGTCTCCTTGCTGCCTCCTCATACCACCGCTCCTGGGCTTTCGCTGCCTCCCTCTCTTCAAAAGAGCGGCGATATTCCCCTGTCTGAGCCCAGGGTCCTTTTCCGTCCAATATTTCCTCCCCAGTCCACGAGTCCTGTTTTTTTGGCCGCTGCTGCTGGTTCCTCTCACGCTGCTTGATCCTTGTTAGGTGGGTGGTTCTGTAACGATCGTTCTCCTCCTCTTCGTCCGAAGAGGAGGAGTAGGGATTGGACCAAAGCGCAGCGTTGTTACATGACATAATGAAGTTTATTAAAGTCAAGACGAAACACGAAAACACTTCAACAAACTACAAAACAAATAAACGATGTAGACAGACCTGGACTTGAGAACTTACAATATACGAAGAACGCACGAACAGGAACAGACTACATACACGAACGACAAAACGAAACAGTCCCGTGTGGTGCAACATACACAGACACGGAAGACAACCACCCACAACAAACAATGTGAAACAACCTACCTATATATGGTTCTCAATCAGAGGAAAACGTAAAACACCTGCCTCTGATTGAGAGCCATACAAGGTCAATTAAACCTGACACTTAACATAGAACAAACAACACAGACTGCCCACCCAGCTCACGTCCTGACCCACTAAACACAACTATACAAAAGGAAAACAAGGTCAGGAACGTGACAAAAATTAAATAATACAAACCTTAGTGTAACAACAGTTTTAGTAAGTAATACTGAAGTTGTGCACAATTATCAGTTTCTATTTAGGTTTATGTCACCCATTCATTGTCAGTTAGAGACACAGTAGGACCCAAAAGCATAATAAGTCCTCTAACTCCCCCTTGCGCTGGTCTGGAGCAATGAAGTGGTGACGCTGGGTACCGTACTCAACCACAAATTACCTCTAAGTCCCACGGTGTAAGCTCACAACTTTTAAAGGAGGAACCACTGTGGGGAGTGAAGGGATAGTGTATATGAGGTAGGGAGTGAAGGGATAGTGTATATGGGGTAGGGAGTGAAGGGATAGTGTATATGAGGTAGGGAGTGAAGGGATAGTGTATATGGGGTAGGGAGTGAAGGGATAGTGTATATGAGGTAGGGAGTGAAGGGATAGTGTATATGGTGTAGGGAGTGAAGGGATAGTGTATATGGGGTGAGGAGTGACAGGATAGTGTATATGGGGTAGGGAGTGAAGGGATAGTGTATATGAGGTAGGGAGTGAAGGGATAGTGTATATGGGGTAGGGAGTGAAGGGATAGTGTATATGGGGTAGGGAGTGAAGGGATAGTGTATATGGGGTAGGGAGTGAAGGGATAGTGCATATGGGGTAGGGAGTGAAGGGATAGTGTATATGGGGTAGGGAGTGAAGGGATAGTGTATATGGGGTAGGGAGTGACAGGATAGTGTATATGGCGTAGGGAGTGAAGGGATAGTGTATATGGGGTAGGGAGTGAAGGGATAGTGCATATGGGGTAGGGTTATATAGGATATGGTTATATGGGTCTATTTGGGATCGTCCCCAGGTCTTCCTACCTTTCTCCAGCTCTACAGGGAACAGCTCCAGTTTCTCCACCCTCTTCTCCAGCTCATACTCTGCTGACGAGGCCACCGGGTCCACCTCCTCATTCCTCCTGTCATAGTCCTCGTTACAGTAGGTGTTGAACACCTGGAGACACACAAACACACACCCTGGTTAGTTACCACACTGAGCTCAGTACTTACCCAAGCTATTTTTGGGGAATCACGTTTTGTTATTGAGTAGTCAAGTCAATTACAGTAGTATGCGCCTAAGTATATTGTGCAGGACCATGCCTTTAGATGAGCGGTGCTACAAGTGTTTGAAATATGTTCTTCATGTAATACAGATGGTATTCTCATCACGGCCAGTGAATAGCTTTGGTGGATATGTACAGGACACTGGTCTGTTGACACAGTGAGTTTAAGAGCAGACAACATACAGTAGGCTACTACAGTTGTTTATACTTTAAATGCCATATATATTATTATAAACCGGGTGGTTCCAGCCCTAAATGCTGATTGGATGAAAGCCGTGGTATATCGGACCGTATACCATGGGGGTGACCCCAAAAATGATTTTACTGATCTAATTACGTTGGTAACCAGTTTATAACAGTAATAAGGCACCTCAAAGGTTTGTAGTATACGGCCAATATACCACGGCTAACATGCTGACCAGCCCGGACTTGTCGCGTGCGCGAGCGTTGCAAAATACATTTAGAAATCCATGTTATTCAATTATTGCGCGCGCGCCAACGAGCGTCTGCGATGCCAAGGGCTAAAATAGAACTCCTTTCTATTTCTGAATAGAACTCCTTTCAGATCGCGCTGAAAGTCCTGCCTCTCCCATCTCCTCATTGGTTTATAGAAGCAGGTACCCACGTGCCATCTCCTCATTGGTTATACCCACGTGGGTGATTGAAAGACTAAATGTTTTGCCGGTAGTCGTGGTAATACTATGAAAGTTTAGATGCCAATCACCATATAAGTTCAAAGATGAAAAAGCCTGGAAGGAGGAGAGATGACTAGAAACGATTCGGTTGGCCGTTTTATGTGTGGATTAATTGAGTAGAGGAACTTGTGCATTTCAGGTAAAATAACAACTCAATGTTTATATCCCAGGACAAATTAGCTAGCAACAGCAAGCTAGCTAAATAGGACAAATTAACTAGCAAGTGCAAGCTAACTAGCTAAATTGCCATACATGTTTAATGCTTTTCAACCTGCCCCCAAATTAATGCCATTGGTTCAGAGTTTGTTTTGATATTTTAACCTGCGTGTCGTGATCGCGTTTGGTGTATGGGGACAAAATAAATTTATGCACGATAGCGCATGATGGCGCACGCGCGCAGCTGGTTTTGGTTCCGTGTAAGGGCGGTGTCCAGGCACTAAGATCAGGCCTTAGCTGTGGTATACTGGCCATATGACACACCCCCTTGGGCCTTATCTCTTCAAATCAAATTAAATTGTATTTGTCACATGCTCCGAATACAACAGGTGTAGGTAGACCTTACCGTCTAATTCTTACTTACAAGCCCTTAACCAACAATGCAATTCAAGAAATAGAGTTAAGAAAACATTTAATAAATAAACTAAAGTAAAAAATTAAATAAAATAAAAAAGTAACAATAACAAGGCTATATACAGAGGGTACTGGTACCGAGTCAATGTGCAGGGGTACAGGTTAGTCAATGTCATTTGTACATGTAGTTAGGGGTAAAGAGACTATGCTTAATTATATTATTATGATAATTACTGTTGCTTCCCATCTTCATTACCACATCA
Organism: Salvelinus namaycush; assembly: GCF_016432855.1. Lineage (NCBI taxonomy): Eukaryota > Metazoa > Chordata > Actinopteri > Salmoniformes > Salmonidae > Salvelinus > Salvelinus namaycush. The sequence goes on along the minus strand of NC_052333.1, from coordinate 10,574,986 downwards.
TCACACTGGAGGAAATATGAGGTCCTTGGAGACAGAGGAGAAAAGAGGGCGAGTTGTGGTCCTTTCTCTGAGCGTGGGTCACTTCCACTCCCCTTCAGCCTGAGTGATTCTGCTGCTCACTCTGATGTGAAGGGGCTGACGCACGCACATGTACACTCCTGTCACTGACCAAGCACCACATCCCAGACGGGTACAGGCCAACACACACCTGGGTGACGAACGCACACCTGGGTGACGAAAGCACAATCGGTGACGAACGCACACCTGGGTGACGAACGCACAATGGGTGACGAACGCACACCTGGGTGACGAACGCACACCTGGGTGACGAACGCACACCTGGGTGACGAACGCACAATGGGTGACGAACGCACAACTGGGTGACGAACGCACAACTGGGTGACGAACGCACACCTGGGTGACGAACGCACACCTGGGTGACGAACGCACAATGGGTGACGAACGCACAACTGGGTGACGAACGCACACCTGGGTGACGAACGCACAACTGGGTGACGAACGCACACCTGGGTGACGAACGCACACCTGGGTGACGAACGCACAACTGGGTGACGAACGCACACCTGGGTGACGAACGCACAACTGGGTGACGAACGCACACCTGGGTGACGAACGCACAACTGGGTGACGAACGCACAACTGGGTGACGAACGCACAACTGGGTGACGAACACACACCTGGGTGACGAAAGTACACCTGGGCCCATAAAGCGTCTCAGAGTAGTAGTGCTGATCTAGGATCTGTTAATTGTTGTCATTTGTTTGCGGGGGACCAGGTGAC